>NW_026534330.1:1110985-1191997 GCF_026225885.1 Hylaeus anthracinus | reverse complement strand
TGGGGCGGCTATTTCCCGACATACGACCGCAATGGGAACAATGCTGGGGCGGCTATTTCCCCGACATACGACCGCAACGGGAATAATGCTGGGGCGGCTATTCCCCGACATACGACCGCAATGCGAACAATGCTGGAGCGGCTATTTCCCGACATACGACCGCAACGGGAATAATGCTGGGGCGGCTATTCCCCGACATACGACCGCAACGGATACCGCTTAAAACCCGTGGCGCCATCTAGCGTTTGGATCAGGGAAGCTCCGGCTGAGTAATAGGATAACAGGAGGCTAGTGGAGGTCTACGCTCGAAACTGTGCGAGAGAGAAAGATATACCGTGCGAGAAGGATAGAGAGCGCCGACGCTGGAAACAGCAGTGCGCATGCGCAGAGTACACTCATTTGTTCATCGATTGTTTATCGATTATTTACAAATAATTCATGAACCTTTGCATACTCAAATTAAAGCTTAGGCTCCTAGCAATGTTCTCGTATAAGAGGATCGAATCCTTATGTACTATTTAAATATTTATAAACAATCTAAGGCAACCGTAGTTCTGACATAGCTCCGACTACCCCGACAACGATCGCAGTTATCGCTAATTACTCGATATTTGGAAACAGTATCTGCACTTTAGTATTCGAAGAAGCTAATCTTTCTCTCTCGCACAGTTTCGAGCGTAGACCTCCACTAACCTCTTGTTATCCTAGTACTCAGCCGGAGCTTCCCTGATCCAAACGCTAGATGGCGCCACGGGTTTTTAAGCGGTAGCCGTTGCGGTCGTATGTCGGGAAATAGCCGTACCAGCATTATTCCCGTTGGGATCGTATGTCGGGAAATAGCCGTCCCAGCATTGTTCCCGTTGCGGTCGTATGTCGGGAAATTAGCTGCCCGCTTAGTACAGAGCGACCTGCGTTCGTCTATCTTCCTGAGCAACATTATACGCACGGGTATAGTAAAATAGGCAGTAGCACGTTTCTTTTTATAGGATTATGCTTTTACTGGGTTATGTCATCGATGACCGTTAAAGAATGGTAACCGATGTGTAGGTATCGTTGAACTGGAGTGCTTCCGTGGTAAGTACCGTTATCGATCGAGATGTTCTAATGTAATTCGAGTCGACGCCGACGCGACGTTGACGGTTAGTCGATCATCTAAATGAGCGGTGTGCATGTTGCTCCATTTTCACTAGAGGAACCTCACCGCTCGCTTTCCTGCGACATTGAATACATATCGAAAGAGAAAAAGCAAAGGCAAATCTTGGCCAAACATCCAATCATTTTACAGATATGCGGCAAAGTAAACGTAGCGCCAGAGTTGTTGATCGGGAAGAGAACGAAAGTTTCAAGGAAGCAACGACACCGAAAAAGGAAACAGCAACATTGACTCCACGGAACGATACTAATTGCTATGATCACGATAATTGACGAACGTGTACACGCGGACACGCGCTGGCGCATCCAGGCGTTGAAATGCGAAAACCTAGGCGCCGGATGATTATATTGTATTATCGAATCGGGTCGTTCGGAACGGTAAAATAAATTTAATTGCAGAGCAGTAATCCGTGAGTGCGACGCTTGTACGATATCCTGCGAATACGGGTCGCTATCCTTCGGTTAGTATAATAAGAAAGAATGTTTGTAAACATTGCGGGTAAATATAGGCGCGTTGGCGATTCGCCAACGTTTTCTTCCATGAAATTCTGATTGCCTGGACTCTATTCGCCGTAACGGACATCTAATTTCCGATTGCAATGGATCATTAGGTTTCTTCCGCGACAGATTCTGTTCGCGATTCCATTTCCTATCGTCGCAATTTGAACGCATGCAAAGTTAAAATGTTCCCTCTAAAATAGAGAACAGAGAACAAGAAACTTTCTCTGGGAAAAGGTTCTGTTCCGCGAAGGAAAAAGGACGATTTGGGTCAAACGTTATAGTCAGCCGCCGTAGGTAAACGTATTCGTTCCTGTCCACATTCTACTTACCATATCCCCGTTAAATCGGGATTTGTTTTTTCTCTCTCCCGACAACGGCTACCATGTAATAAATCTTCACTGCGATCGTTTCGGTTCGATCGTTTAACTCTTCGTGCTCTATACTAAGATTTGAAATTTTGATTTCGATCAAAGTTTCGACCAACTCACCCAGTTTCAATCGTAATTGTTCCCTATTCGTCCCCTCTGTTCCCATCTGGCAGCATCATGGGAATGTTGATCGACCTTGTTTCTTCGTGTACGTTGATCGGATCGGAAGTTTCTAAGCGATCAAACGATGGTACCTCGATACTTCTGCGGACATTTATGCGGCCGATGATTTAACGATTCCTGGCGACTTTCCACTCTTAAAACACAACGTTGTAAAACGTAACCGTATCGGTATCGTATAAAAGGTGTTGGGATAATTTATCGCTATCGTTGCGAAGATAATCATTCTTATACGTGCAGTTGTTAGCGGTTAGTTTTGATACTTCAGGGACTATTAGTCTACTAATTAGTCATTATCGATATCGCGTTCTTTTCGTCAACTACTCGATTTCAAAATGGCAATCTTGAGTGTTTGAGACAGAGTACGGTGTAAAATGATCCTGTCAAATATCCTTACCTTAAAAGTGTTTCGCGATAGTACGATACATTTCTTGCTCTTTCCTTTTCCGCGCTATCGACGTTGACGCAAGAAATGCGTACATACACGTATGTACGGAAAATTGACGGAAAAACGGACGGCCGCGGCGTGCTCTGTGATCGTCGATCCAGATGATCGATCTCTTAGCACCCGGAAAATTGCTACGCACTATTTTCTTTTTCTTGGTACTCGTTTCCGGTATGTACTATACTTTTACGTATAATTATTCTACGCTCCTTGGTTTTGCACCTTGGAAGATGTTGCGCTCCAGTTTTCCCAATTGCAATTTGTTTGTCAAGTTTCTATTCGTAGCAAACTTGTTTCGTTTGTTTCGTTTGTACTTTCTCCAAGTCTCCGTATAATGTTCCGTGTCGTTCGCGGTTCGTTCCAAACTTGCTCGCAGGTTCGCTCTGTCCTCTCGGTTTCCCAACGCAGAATTTTCTTCGCTGAGATTCGCTCTAGTTTTTCTTAGTAAACAGAAACAAAGGCGAAACGGTAAACAAGGATATTTGGTTGACGATTTCAACGTCAGCCCTCGTTTCACGCCTCGTAAGCCTCCGGGGACAATCGAGTTGGCTCGGTTCTCCCTTTTTGCAAGCGATCATTCTCTTTTGCTTTCACCGATAGCTTCGTCTTCCAGCAACGTCGCTTTTACTCTTTGCCGACTCCGCTGACTCGTCGTCTTCGTTTACCCTTCGCTTCCGGACCTAGGCTCTATGGTTGAGCCTTTTTGTCCGACGTAATTACGTTCATCTAATCGTCACAGTTCCGAGATCGACGCTGTCGCCAACACCGGGAATCTCCTCGATGGATCTTGCCGCGTCGTGTCGTAGGATGCTAGATCGCGATCGATGCCTCTTAATTGCCTCGATCCAACAAGTTTATGTTTTTGTTATGGTGACTCGCCGCAAACTGTCCGACAAATTGTCCTTTCGCGTGCTAAACTTCTCGTCCGGTTCGTTTACGTTTCCAGCCAACAGTACTAATTGACAGGGATAATGCACACGTGTTTTGTTTCAACGCACGCTATCGAGGACGTTTGCATGTTGCGAGTAGGTTACGGTTGATTCGTGGTCTGATAAAATTGCAGAAAACGTTCGATTCGAACGTTCTTTGTCGTGGAAGAATACCTTGGCAGGTATCGTTCCTCGTCCCGTTCTTCGCAATTAGGAACTCGGTTCCTCCGTTTAATCCTAGACGGAACAACTGTGTCCTTCTACGATGCAAAACACGTCCTTCCACGAGGTTTTTAAATGGTCCATCGAACAAGTGTAACAAGCCCTTTTCCGCTAATCTTTAGTCAGTCACCGACATTCAGAACCTCTTTCTTCCATTGTATCTTTCGGTTGTTGGTCCAGCGACAAGTTGGTAAAAGCCTCTCGAGAATCGCCTAACGCTCTCCTATCTTTGTTCTCGGTTAACCTTCGAGATAAAGTAATCGCACAATCGTGGCAGGACCCCTGATGATACCTGGTGAGTGTCGAAATTGCACTGAGCCTGAATGGTGTTCAGCCGCCCCCGATGTAGCTTCTCCTTTCCTGCGTCGTAGTCGAGTCATTTAATAGTGGGGACTCGGATATCCCTTCTTTCGCTAAGAAGGAACACGCGGACTCTATCTGTGTCCTTGCTATTCGCGATCACGATATCTTCGTCGTCGAGACCTTCTCCCTACTGGCCGACTGTATTCTTTCACCTCCTTCCGACTGTCTCTTCCTCATCATCGTCATCTTCTTCTTCTTCTTCTTCTTCTTCTTGCAACACGTTGTTCCCACGATTCTCTCGTTTAACCGGTAACACCATTCTCGCGAATAATACCGCTCCTCGAAAGTGGAGATTCGTGTCGGTGTTTTCGTCGTCCGCAGAGATCTAGCATGTCGCGGAATCGGGTGTCCGTTTTTTTGGCGGTTGTTCGACTTTTTACCCGACGTGATGTTGCTCGCAATTTGAATGCGATTCCGCGAAATTATTTTCAGTCGACGAAAGGTGGAAAAAGTTGTTTTAAGAAAACTGTATCATCGATTTATCCCGTTCCTCTCTCTTTCATCGACTAGTTTAGGATCTCTAGCGATGATGCGAAATAAAATGCGACCTCGAAGCGAAGAGATCGAAAATAAAAGAAAAATTATTTTCACAAGTTTACTTACCGTTTCGTAACGTATTTCGTTTGGCAAAGTAACATACATGTATTATATAGGCCTGGCTTCTCTGCGATTAGCGAATCCAATATCCCGCTACTCTTAAGCATTCTCGATTAAGCGAACTCGATCGAGACCGTGAATCGAGCCGGAGAATTCGAGTAAGTTGCGAGGAAATAAGAGGGTGTCGTTTGTAGCGCGCGCTAACGCGTTAACGTTGTAACATGTTAATCGGCACCAGTAAAGGACTAATTTCACGCAACTAAACCCATTAACTATTACCATCGAACAACCTATTGTTTCGCTTACACGTATTTTCTCGTGATTTGACACGAGATGTCTGGTTCCTTCCGCCTCCTTGATACCTCTGCAACCATAGCATGTGTCATTTTCTCGTTGGCCACGCCGTGCGTTCCACTATTGCCGCGGTGCGTCCAACAGCTTCTGTAGAATTACCATTTCCAGAATTAAATGGTTTTCCGTAAAGAGTAGTATTGGAATAATGCTAGAAAAAATTGGACCAATCTTTTTTCCGAATTACAGTTATAATTCGCGTTGAATTTAATTATAATCGGATCACAGAAAATGCAAACTCGATTCAGTTAATTTGTATTCGCGTTCTCTAATTAATTGCGTGCTTCAAAGTTGCCCGATAGAAATCTTAATTATTCGGAAGAGAAAGGCTCGGATTCGTTAAAAATACGCCTCCGGCAAACAGTTTGCGCATGCAAGATGTTACGCGAGTATACGTAATCGGTCGTTTTAGTTTCCACTAACGAGAGAACGGGTGATATAATTTGGCGTGGGTGATTTCAAGTGTTTTCAACGCCTCGGTGAAAGAGTAATGACGCGTTAAAAGTCTCGAAAGCTTTGATAATTTACAGATCCATCTTTTTAAGAGTAGCGTAACGATCGATAACATTTTCAGTGGCCACTTATCTTAAAATTCCAATTCACCTTGTACTTAAAACGATGTAAATATGTCATCGAGGTCCAGTTAAATACTTAGGCGCCGAACTAATCGAGGTGTTAACGTAACGACGTAACACATCTCTGTATACAATTTTCACGTCACGTTGCGCCAGCGACAGCATGTGCGTGCACGCGAATCGGCAACGATCATCTGATAACCGGGTGAGCGTTAGTCTTCTGTAAACTTCAACGGGGAACAGTTTACTAGAAAATCGTTTCAACCGTCTCGGCGTCGGAACATAATCTTCGTAAAAAGTACGATGAGCGAACCGCGTACGCGCGTACACCGAGCCTATAATTAAGGAAACAATTATTATTGCGGTACATTTGCACGTGCGTAGCCCAGTTTCGAGTTCCACACTATAACGTTCCGTACCGCAACAACCTATCGTCAACCTTCTTTTTTTAACCCTCGCAACAATCATTTTTCTGATCAATTTTCAATTGTTCAATTTCGAAACGATCCTAAACGTGGAAATTGTTTTATTCCTTTCATCCCAAACCCCTTTACCTTCGTTTTCATTTAATTTTCCATTCGAACCTAGACGCATCGAACGCGAACCCGCTATGCGCGCAACCGTTGAAAATTACAACACAAAAGGCCACAGGGGACTCGCGATATTCCGTTCTTTTCATTTTTAACGAAATAACGGTGTAAAAATTCTCGAATTATCTCTGACAAGTTCAACGGAAATGCTCAGTCTCCCAAGAAACTGGCTCACCACGAAATCGACCGGATATGGACAGCTTCCTTGTCCCAGTTGTTCTACTTTTTGCCAACTCGTCGGCAAACATTTCCGCCGGAAATGTCGCGTTTCGTTCTCCAACGATCATCAGCAATTCGAAGGAACAGAATCGTCCTCGTTGCTAAAATCACCAATGATCAAAAGATATCTACTATACATAGGTATCTATATATCTATAGAAGTAATGTTTACGAGGAGAAACATTATTGAGTATCACGTAAGGTTATTGGTAACAATGAATAATATCGACATTTCTTCACCTGTAAGGAATATTTTTATTAAAGTTATCGGTAGAAAATCGTGACTATCGTGACTACTGTGGACTCGTGTAACTGTATCGTATAAAATTACTTCACGGAAGTTGTGAAAGGAATGTAGCAAGAGTTTTAGAGTGATCACAGCAATTGTATAATAAATCGATCGGATCTATGACGCGGCTAGGTTTAATATTAACGCACAGTTTTATCAGTGTCAACGACCTCAAAATATTAACGTTTTAATTTTACGCGAATAGGATGAAATGCATACGTGTACGGTGAATAAATTAACAGTGCGTTTGGTAGTATTATCGATTAAAATTAATTCATTACATGTTATTCTATTACATAATATTATAATATTAAATATATATATATATATATTTGCTTCGCAACGAAGACAATACGTAACCAGTATGCACGACAGTCATTTTCCTTTCCTCTTAAAACAAAATCACGCTTCTTTGTGCCTTAATTTCATTTATTTACACGCAAATATATTATATGTATACGTATATAGATTTATATATTATGTATATATCACTGTTATATTGCTATAACCCTTGAGATTTACACGTACAAGCTACGCACCCTTGAAATCGTCGCTCTCGCGAAACTGGATCAAAATATCCGAGTCCATCGTTCTTGTTCACCCTCCTATTCTTTAACTGCAATCTCAACAACTCTTTATCCCCCAGAGAATTCGTCGAATGCTTGTCACCTTCTAATCGCAATAAAATCGTAAAGATAAATATATTACGAACTACGAGTCGCGCACAATAAAAGTCAAATATACAATCAAGTCGTAATAAAACTCGACGCGCAACGAAATTCGGTGTTAACAATTCGTTTAGTCTTTTATAGCTTGAAACTAATTGAAATACTTCGATTAAAATATTAGTATTTAAAATTTAAAATTAATCGCTAAAAATACCAAGAACAGTACTCCTGAGATTAAGCACACTTCGATCGAAACCGTTGTAAACCTACCTAGTCATTTAGAAGCGACACAGCAACGATCAAACTCTGATAATACTGCTTGATACTTTCTGTTCACCGACAAACTGTCCGTCTCTATCCTTCCGTTGAGCGATAAACCGTTAAATCTTCATTCGACATATGCAAATTTACAATCATGTAGGATCTCTTTCATTTCACTTAACAGTACAACGATTCTTTTCTCCTGAATAAGGAATGATCCTAATAGGATCTCCTTCGACACACATTTTCTTTCTGGGACAAAATGATCGCCGACCTTTCGTTTGAAAGGAATAAAAATTCGGTTAAAAATCGCTTTACGAACGTGCCAAATTTTGTACCTAACTAACTTTCCCGGAAATTATGATCGATTCCGCCTCTAAAAGAGGGTTTCAAATTGATTCGTCGAAGATGCAAATCTTCGGTTTTTCAATGTGAGTTTCCAATATTGGCGAGCGAAGTTACAAATACGTTCAACCGCTTCATGTATTTATTATTTACATCTACAGACTGTTTCTCAATATGAGGCTAGTACTACAAAGATACTGCTTGAATGTTTTCTCTGACATTTTAAAAAAGACATGTGTACATATAAAAGAAGTGCCCGAAACATTTATCGACGTGTTAAAGATACATAACCATTCGATGAACAGCAAAGAAGACTTTATAGTGGAACTTTTACATGAAATTTTATTGTACTTTCAAGTTCCCAATTCATCTCTACAGTAGTACTAGCCACATGTTCAAAAATAATCTGTACAATAAATTCAAATGTTGTTCCGTTCTAATAAAACTGTGAACAGTGCGGGTCGAGTGAACTCTGTTCAAAGCGGAACATAAAAGTTGCACTGTTTCTCGATCGGTATGCTTAAAAAATACATCTTTTTTATATATTATTACATATTTTTTATCAATAGGTATTAGACAAAAAAGTGATCCGAACTGCTATCTTCCTTAGTAAGACACGACCTAAGTATAGTCACCAATCATCGTCGTTATTATACTGAAACGATTAAACTAACGGAACTTTCACCGCTGCCACAAGCTTCGTGTATTCTTCTTAAAAGTATGAATAAGCTTATTCGTGTGTTTGTGTGTTACATAAAAAAGATTTATTACAAAAAAGTAAAAAGATCTAGAGCAAATTCGCTCGTATAAATGCCGACTTTAGACAAGAAAAATTTCTCAAAATGGTAAACCCAACGGGACTCCGCTGTCGGTAAAAATATTTCAAAGCATAGACGATATAAGAACTTCGTCAGAACATACATGATTTCCTCGTTATGCATATACAGTAGAAATCCGTGTGAACGTAATCGTGTACATCTCGAAAATGTTCATAGGTTCTGCGATTCGGTACAAAATATTTACTATATGTACAGATTATTCTCTCTTCTCTCTCCAACCCTCTCATACACTGTCCGACTTTTACAGGTATATCAAACAACAGTTTCCATCTCTGCGGCCCCGCCGATACGACGTAAACTTAACTTTCCGTATACTAATCAATATCATGTACATGTATAATTAGATCTCTACACAACGTAAGGTATCGATACGCAAAAGCTTTCATGTAAGTGCTCTAAGCAGCCAGTCTAATCTATCTGTATTCACTGCGATTAATGAAGTGTGTCAGTCTTGAGCCACTTTCATAAAAGCTTCCCACTTTTATGATCAGGTCTTTACCTATGTGTGTGTGTATGGGTATGTGTGTGTATATGTGTATATATATACATATATACACATATGTATATATACTCGAAGTTATCATATTAATAATAGTGAATTGGCACATTCCTCCTAACATGTAAACATTATTTTTATACCCATGTACGTATATACGTATACTGCTCCTATCGATTCTGTTACGTATCTTCTCTCTGTGTATGTATGTTTGTGTACGTGTAAAAGCGTAAGTAAGTGTACTGTACGGCAGATGTTGTGTGTATCCCCTGTTCATGCAATTACCAACGGTTCATCGTCAGAGAAGCCTCGTATCACAGGACTGTCTTCTTCTTCTGCAAAGAAAAATCGAGTCGTTAATTGGTTGTTCACTTCTCAAATATCAAGCATACTAACCTAAACCGTCTGTAGTTCCCGGAAAAGTCGCTTGTCCACGTCTAGTATCGTAATGACTATTGGCAAACTGCGTGAAAGTATTAGACAACTTTCTGTGTCTTATGATGAAGTAAGCCAATGCGGAACCTAGGGCCACGATTAGCAAACAGATCGGTATCGCAAAAGATAAGATATTCGACGGGTTCATCATCACTGGCAACATTGTCTCTGAAAATATTATATATCCATCATTATTCATTGAGAAGATATAACAACAATTAACTTTCAAGATAAAAATATTATGATTTACATGTACAATAAGATAGTTACCCGCAGATTTCCGGACGCTATAAATCTCGCTTAAAGGACTCTGATAGCCTTCGTGGGTGACCAAACGAACAGCAAAAGTATAAATCGTATCTGACTTAACATCCTTGTAAGTGTACGGTGGCTGATCGATCTTGTAAACTTTAGCAATCGATTCGTTCATCTTGTTCGATCCTTCCACCACCAGGATCTCGTAATGATAGTTCGTAGTTATGAGACTTTCCGGTACATTTTGCTGTTGCCAAAAGATAACGTAGCGCTCATTCTCATGAAGAACTTTCAATTGATGAGGTGGCGAGATCGTAGGTGCCGTGTAGATAACCGGCTGACTTTGTATAGCGTTATCAACATCCGTTGCTATAACGATCCGATACTTGCCACCATATTTTATCGAATTAAAAGTGTGTTTTATGATCGTTTCGTTTGTTGGTGGTAAAGTAACAACAAAATGTTTATTGAGCGTCATCTCTGTCACAGTAATCTGAAAACAAGGCAACGATGTAACCTACACTTTTGTAGGTCTATTCGTGTTTAAGATCTAACACTAGCTTAATTTAATTTAATGCGAAGCTCAAAACTCACCGTGTACTTGATAGGTTCGTCAATCGTGGGACAACTTGCACTCCATGAAATGATTATGCTATCGGGTCTACTCGTCGACGCAACCCTCAATTTCTTCGGTGGAGCACGTTGATTGAAATGCGTGAATATTGAAACCGGTGTACTCAAAGGACCCGCACCAT
The DNA here is from genome assembly GCF_026225885.1 of Hylaeus anthracinus. Lineage (NCBI taxonomy): Eukaryota > Metazoa > Arthropoda > Insecta > Hymenoptera > Colletidae > Hylaeus > Hylaeus anthracinus. Next base: position 1,181,162 of record NW_026534330.1, on the reverse strand, counting down.
ATTCTCCATTAACACCAACCGCGAACATGTAGTATTCACAAGCTTCCAAATCCTTAATGGTAGCTGACAAGTTCGTGGTGAGAAGCTTGTAATCTAAAAAAATTCCATAAGGTTAGTAAACATCTAGAGTCACGAATATTTGTTTGCTACAAAAATACCTTTAAAAAATTCCACTATTTCGACAGCGTAATGAATCGCATACTGCCACTTAATCTTCCGCAGGCTCTTTGGTGGATCCCAAGACAATTTCACAGTTGTTCCTTGAAGTTTAACTAATTGAGCAACAAGTGTCGTCACCAATGGTAAAGGTGTACCATCCGTAACTGCAGATACGGTGGTAGGCTTTCCAACATACTTCTTCTTTACAGCACTAATCTCAAATGTGTATTTAGTTCCTGGGGCCAATTTAGTGACTTCTATCTGATTATTCAACGTTGCGACCATTTTTAACGAGGGATACGTAGCAGGAGCCTTAGGAGTAATATGATATCCATCGACGTCCTTCAATGGCTTCCAAGCTAAGGTGACCGAGTGATTCGTGGTTGAGACAACTTTAAGACCTTCGATGTCGTCTATGTTTGCAGACCCGTCAAAAGTTAAGGTTACCACATTGAATAAAGTAGACTCGTGAAACTCGTTTTTGGCTACTACCCAAAACGAATAATTCCTACTTGCCACGAAAGGCATATAGATAGTCGCTGACGTCTGCTGTCTAAACCAAACATTGAAAACAATTATTATAACATCTATTCTGATCCTTGGAACAGTTACGAAGAATCATTGTTTTAAACACTTGCTTTAAAAAAAAAAATGAAACAAATAAACGTACGTATTTTCTCTGTAACGATTCTACGTAACTATGTCACCAAGAATCTTTATATAACAAATAAAAAAAAGTTAATTCCGTAAGAGTTTCAAACCCTAGTCTAAAGAATCGCATGGGCGGCATAGGTGGTGCAACGTAAACTTCGTAACCGATGATTGGTCCATTCGGATGCAGAGGTGGCAGCCAACTGACTTCTACGCAAGTTCCATTACCCTGCACAACGGTGACGTTTCGTGGTTCCGAAGGAGTACCTGGCTTAGTCGTAACAATCTGATATTTCGCTGGCGGGAAAACGTTCGATTGTCCCTTTAGTCTAACGTGAACCGTTACATTGTAGCGAGTATAAGGCTGAAGATTGTTAAACTGATACTCCATGTCTTCGATCCATTTGGTAGCGTTGGTCCAGTTTGCGCCAGGTTCCGCAAGCGATATAGATGGTAGAAACTCAAAAGTCACATTTGCAGGTACCGGGATCCACCAAAACAAGATGAAACCGGTAGCATTCACTGATCGTTCGTCAACTCCCATCACGAGAACCTGGTAAACGCGAGAGCTGTTCTTCTCGCAGTTGTTCTCATCGAAGCCATCCAAACAATCTTGATGCCCGTTACAGTAAGCTGACAAGGGAAAGCAACGCGTCTCGTCGCAAGGAAACAGACCTACGAAACAGGACGGAGTGGCCGCTAGACTAGAATGTTGTTCACCTGGGCAGCCTAACTCGTCGCTACCATCGGGACACTCTTCTATACCGTTACAGACATCTTTTATAGGTATGCAAGAACCATCCATGCGACACATGAACTGGCCTTCTCTGCAGGTAACCTGAACTCCGTCGCAGTGCACCTCGTCTTCCCCAGACGGACAATCGTTCGAGCCGTCGCATACCCACGCGTCCTGTATACATTTACCGTTTAGGCATTGGAATTGATGGTCTCCGCAAACTTTGGTTTGTTCGGTAATGGATACGATAGTAGAAGCGTCGACTTCCTCGGGATACCCGCAACCCATCTCATCGGAATCATCACCGCAGTCATTTACGCTGTCGCATTTCCACCAGTAAGGTACGCACTTCTTATTGTTGCACATGAACATCCAGGGGTTGCAAAGATTTGTGATCTGCGTCGGAGTCAATGGCGCCGGAGGAACCGTAACGGTACAGTTCACCTCGTCCGAACCATCAGTGCAATCCATATCACCGTCGCACACCCAAGATTTATAAATGCATCGATGTTTAACCTGTGACATATTACACGTAAATTGCCAATTCTCGCAAACCATATTGCTGCAATCTGCCTCGTCCATCCCGTCCGTGCAATCATGCTCTCCGTCACACTTCCAACCAGTTGGTATGCACGTTTGGTCGGATTTACAGAGAATCTCGTCGGATCTGCAGGTACTCGGTGTCGTTTTTCCTTTGCAAGACAACTCGTCAGAGCCATCCCGACAATCATCCTCGCCATCGCATACCCACCTATGCGATATACATCTACTATTGTAGCACCTAAATTCAGACTCTGTACAATTTGAGTACTTGCAATTCATTTCGTCTTTGCCGTCTTTACAATCCTTATCCAGATCGCAAACCCAGTACTTTGAAATGCATTTGTTATCGTCGCACTCGAAACTGTTCGAGCTACACGTAGTCCTGTTGCAGTGAATCTCATCCGAGTTGTCACCGCAATCGTTATCGCCATCGCAACGCCAAAATGCAGGGATGCAAACGTCGTTATGACATGCGAATTGATTTGCCGCGCAGGTTCTAGCGACTCGTGGACACGTGGAGTTTGAGAAGGGTGGAATATTACCTGGACACATGCATTTTTCCTCGACCATCTCCATTCCGTCCGGACAAAGACAGACGTAACCACCGTGAGGTGCTCCAACGCAAATGTGCGAACAGGTACTGTTGGTGCAAGCGTTGGTGCCAACCTGTGTACTGTGTCCGAATACCTTCAGATCCATCAAACCAGACAGTTGACCGATAATAATGTTTATGCCTAAACCTTGATTCTTGTCCGCGACGAATATCATCGACTGCTTCCAATCATCCCAATACATATTGTCCTTGAATACCGCGACAGCAAAAGGATGCGATACGCGGCCATTCTTCGAAATCACCTTTTTGAACTTCTTACCATCGAAGTCGCTGGACCCGATATAATCCTGCCTGGCATCCACCCAATAAATTCGTTCTGCTATATGGTCTATCGTTATTCCGTTTGGCCATTCAACGGTTGGCTCTACGAATAACCGTTTAACGTCCGTTCCATCAAGATTAGCCCTCGAAACAGAGGCATTGCCTGGAGCCCAATCGGTCCAAAACATGTAACCGTTCATTGGATGAACTGCTATACCTCTGGGTTTTTGCAGATTGTTAGGACCGAGAATTGTTCTTCGCATTCTTCCCATAGTTGATATATTTGTCCTGATCACTTGAATCCGCATCTTAACACCGTCCACAAAGTACAGAAGATTCGATACCCAGTCCAGCGCCATTCCTTCTACGGAACTCAAGTCGGTTTCTACTAGAATTTCAGGAGCACTCATGCCATTATTGAAACATTGTCTACCAATCGTGTCATTCACAATATCCGCCCAATACAAACAATTATTTTTCATATCGTACTCTATGGCTATCACATTTTTTAAGTCGTGAACCGGCAACTTATCTAATCTCTCTCCTACCAAACTGATCCGCGATATCTGTTCTCGTTGAGCCACCAACAAAAACTCCGACTCTTCCCCAATAGGACACGGAATTTCATCTGGCTCAAAATTTCTAGCTAAACCACCGATGCACTCGTCATCGGCTATTTTTACGTATCCTTTCGTTCGATTATAAAATTCTCCAGGTTTGCAGTCGCTTGGCACAGCGTAAGGATCGTGAAGAACGATGGTCTTGTCGCGAACGCAATGGTAGGAATCTCGCACGAACCCAAAATCGCACTCGTAGTCATTGTAATCGCACAGGCATATTTCCGTTTTTATCGGGCGATCATAGTCCACGCCCGTGTAACACTTTGCTTGCGCCGCTCTTCTCTGATAAGTCTCCATTCGGCCCAAGACACACGCCATCACCGGCAAATCTGTTGTACTGTTCTCTGTACTCGTTGGAGACCAGAACTTAAAATCATCCTTGGTGCAATCTCTTTCGAATACATTCCGCAAGTCAACTTTAATTATCAACCATTGATGCTGTCCGCTGTCTGAACCAAACATCGTAAACACCGTCGTGTTTTCTCCAGGTTCGGTCATTAATCCGTATACCCGTAACATTTTTTCATTAAACTTGTACGATTGCCAGGTTTCACCTTCGTCGACAGAATAAGAAAGATCGCTCGTCTCGCCGCGTGACTTGAAATACTTGACAGCTACCAAAAGACCGCCATGATCACCCATATTAAAGAAATAATAGTCCTTAAGGACTTGTTTCCACGTAAGTCCAGCATCTCTGGACACGTAAAGAGCAGGATGACCTTTAAGATTTGGTCCTATTACTCCGGTAGCCATTATAATACCAGGAGCGGACTTGGAACTCATAATCGACACTGATCTTGTCACGGGATACAACTGACTGAAACGTTGACTCAGGTGCAATGAACACGATTCTGAACAGTGAATATAGAACCCTTCGTGATTCGCTAGTGGTGGTTTGATGCGATTCCATGTTGCTCCATGGTCGAATGTTATCAACGATACTAGATTCTCTGGTCCGATAGAGCCTGATTTCGGTGTTCCTTTTACTTGCGATGCTATGTAAATACCACGAAGACCTTCAACCTTATACAAGTCTGTAAATGCCTCATCGGCTACATCGCTAAAAGAAGAAAATAAAAGTACAGATATTAATTGATCGGTAACGCTAATAAACAATATTCCAAAATTATTGAGACGTTCGCGATAAAGTTATACACCCGACTACTTTGCGTATCGCATACTTACTTTAACCAACTGTCTTTCCAAGTGTTGTTCGGGAAAAATGTAAGAATTCCATCAAGAGATAATACGAATGTTGCCTGCTTCTGATCTATGACTTCTGATATATAAAGATTGACTTGGGTTTCACTGTGAGCAGCCGCAACAAAGACTCTATTATGTGAAACATCGACGATGTGATAATTTTTACAAGGTAACTCTGTATTGAATTCAGCCTTAATAAAGCTATTATTCTTGTAAGACACGTAAAGATCTAAGCTTTCCGATCCATTCTGTTGAAACAAGTTTTGTTTATTTGTATCCGCTTATACCGAATATCATTATTTCTAACAATTTAACGTGAACACAATGAAACATGTATCGCGTACCTTTGTATTCTTCGATGTTGCAAATCTATAGTCGCCTCTAATTTGGAAATCTTCAACATTTGTCATTACAACTGTAAATGATCTATTGAACATTCTCATTTCCGATCGATAGCGAGACATTGGATACCATAGTTGCAACAAAGGTAATTCCAAAACAGTATTCGATCCAGAAGGTTCTATACGTTCGACGACTAAAGTAGATGTAGAGGACCAAAAGAATGCTTTCACATAATGGTACAATGTCACCCATGAGAGTCCCATATTTACCGATACCCATAACTGAATTAAAATAGTAATATTAATGCGATAACAACGCACAGATGATATGTAAAATTAAAGACCGAGAAACTTACTCTGCGCATACTATCGACTTTGTCGAGAGCGACAAGAAATGTAGGATTCATTTCGTAAAATGAAATTTCGCTTGGATGGAATGGTACTGCCACTCGTAGAATAAATTCGCTATTGTTACGCGTAATGAAAATTAAACTATTTGAACTGTCTACAAAGACACACTGTAAAACACAATACATTATGAAAATAAAAAGGACAACTAATGGAAGAGAAAAGAACCATAATCAAATATATACTTACATATTTGTAATATTTTGGATGATTGATAAACTTGTCCAAAGTTGCATACGATGCATTAGGTTCAGAAGAAATCTTAAACTCTTCAGTTTTGTTCACGAATGTATCGCCATAATCGTAACTTATATATACAGCGCTAGGATTGGTGGGTACCGGAACCTTACTTCCTTGAAGTCGTATCGTAGGTGCGCTATCTCTTGCCAGACATATTATTACATTAGATCCTTCACCTACCCAATGCACCATCAATTGTTGATGCGAATCATTCAAAGCATTAACCTGCAAACATTATAAGTATAAGTACATATCTCGTTGCTTATATTATAAGCAATTTTAAATAAAGTGTTGCCTATCTCTCTTTCAAGAATCCTTTTTTATAAGTAATAAAAGTTATCAAATAATATCAATCATAATAAAGATAAGGATAAACTGATAATACACACACATATACCAGGGGTATATGAAAATACAGGACAAACATTACAGGGCATACTTATTATTCATTTTTGAATGTATCGATATACATGTAGTTTACATTATCATACTGTAGTTTATTTTGGATACTGCTGACACATTCTACTTCTTTGTTATCAGCTGTGTGTATTTTCATACATGTAAAATTTAACACTTGATTGTGTTGTGACAGGCACCTATGACTAATTATCACGTTTCAATGCATCATCAAAACATTATACACATACATCATTTATTAATACAAATGCAATTTACTAACACAGAGTAAGTTGCATCGTTTTTCTTTACTTGTCTATTGTATGATTAACAAAGAAGAAAATCATGTTAAAAATTTTAAAATATCATTTCTAATTGATAACAAACTAATTTGTTTATGTACTCCTATAATTAGCTCAATTATTTTTTATGTATGTAGATATTATTAGAAACGTAAAATATTTGTTAATTATAACAAAGACTAATATTTATCCAATTCATGCGTCATAGAAAGATCCAACCAATGCACGAGGATTCCGCGATCAATGAAAGCTTTATTCGTCGGACGAACTCACAAAGAAAAAAAACAAAAAAAAATAAATAAATAAATAAAAATCCTATTGAAAAATTACGGAGACACGGAGAGCGGTTACTGACCTCTGCATGTCAATAACAGAACGACTATGATGCTATTACGTTTCGTTAGGATTGATTAAATTTAGTCCGGAAGGGACATAAAACGGCAATTACGCTCTCCACTGGTTGGCGCACAAAGGCAGTACTTGTACGCCGGCCTTATTAACTACGCGTAAAATTCTAAAATCGCCCCTATCGGTGAACAATACGTCCACCAAGATAAGACAACAAAGATAAAGCAAATTATATGGGGAAACGAGTTAATGGCATTTCTAGTCGTCGCGCACAATCAAACAAGTTGAATTGTACGTAATACGCAGAAAGATGATCGCGTACCTTCGTCACGATGTTCGGTTTATTATTTGAATTCATTGAAGGGACATCCCTGCGGTTACGACCAAATGACGTTTCGCTGGCATCATCCAAAAAATCTTCATTCCGGTTGATGATAAGTGGCCGTTTGTATCCAAACGAGTCATGGTCCTCCGTAATGTGAAGCGTCGTTGCTTTGTCACCGTATCTCTCCCCATTATTCGAACTCGTTAACAGTATTAAATGAAAAACAAGCGCGGAGTAATAGAAGGCCGAACTGATCCGGCCGGCCATCTTGCTCAGACTGAGTTTCTTTAATGACCACTACACACATATATACGCACCCTACGAATATACACGGTGTCCCAAAAGACCATATCCGTTGATCCGTTTCAGTTGAATAAACTATATCGAATAATAATTTGATGAAACTCAAGCATACCGACTAAGCGATTTGTCAATTATTAAATACATTCAAAAGTACCCAATATGCGGACGACGAAAAGAAATTTGGAGCACTGAAGATAACCTCTAAAATCCTAGCAAATGTGTTCCGCAACACATCCGACGAACGAATGACTTTCAAATACTAACGAATCGTTAATATTATACAAATCACTAAACTTGATCAAATGTTGTACAGTATTGAATCGGATTACAAGTTGTATGAATGAAACATTTTAAAATATCTTGAGAAGTTGTATATACAACGTAAACGACAGCGACATTGGTTACATTATCTAGAAACGTCGAGTCCAAGTATATATTTAGTCACTTTATGCTGCATACATAACCATTGGTTATATTATACTTACTAATGATTACTAATTCTTATGTTTAAATTACGATCATTGAAAGCAATTAAAAGAATCGTTTCCAAGAATAATTCAAAATACGCGTGTCACCACTTACTCATCGTTTTCATTAGTACGTTAGCGTAGTAGCGTGTTTCTCAATTTGTACATTGAAGAACAAAGTAAATTAGTACAACAGTAAAATTTGTTCGTTACTATATTTACAAAATTTATTTAATGTAAAATAATATTGAAATTGTTGGGTAAGTAAGTACTTTAATGGCGGTTCTCAGAAGTAATAATAAAACTACATTAGATAATGGGTTTCATTTCCTGGCAACGAAAATGTCACCTCTGCGTTGGATATGTATGTCGACATAAAGAACATTTTCAAAGTTACTTAATCGATTAATCGGTAGTTTTTAATAAAATGTAATAATGCATTTCCTAAAACCAATGCATAATGCATAATTGCAGTTATAAAATTGAACTACAAATGATGGAAATAGTAAGCTTCAACTTCAACATTACTAATTAAAATGATTAAAAATTAATATTTTCTGTAGACATTGTTCCTTATATGTCTTTCACTATCTTTGTTTTTTTCTTTATAAAAACCACTTTACAAAGGTTCTGCCTTGTTTTTATTAACATTATATATGTATATATAAGCATATAAACAAAATTTGAATTTGTACAGGCAAACTCAAAAGAAATAAAAAAAAAGTAAAATTATTCTAGCCTTCAATTTGAAGGTAAGATGAGATATAATTTTGTAGCTCCATTTTTTAATTACCCTGTACAGAATATTCTTAGGAATTATGGTAAGAGGGATATTTGTACACGAAGTACAATCTGGTAGTTTTACAATTATCATGTATTATCTATTATAATAATTTTTATTTCTTATAATTTACTGTTCTTCATTGTTTCATATTTATATATATATAAATATATATATATATTTATTTATTTATATATATATACATATATTTATATATAAAACACATAGCTATGAAATATCAAGTTGTGTGTAGTGTAGCAATGCGACTCTGAATATTTAAAAAATATCTACTAAATGCACATGCATTAAATTAGAAAAAAGCGAAAGTGTTGCTGATTTTGATTAGACTGTTATTACCATCATTTTCAACCTTATATTAAGCATATTGCGTTACCCGTGATTGTATGTACAAATCAGTGAAGCGCATGGTACAGTAGGTAAAAAAAACATGAAACGTTTCGTGAAACACATTCTCGGCATGTGCTATGCAGAGGAACATTATGAAAATTGTTGTTACCGATAAGTAAAAAAAGGTTCATTCCGAAATATGGAACAAGTCGACATCAGGTTGATCGAGTCGCATTGAAATGAGACGATAGAATACAAATAAATTTTCTCTAAAAGTCAATGGTTAGTCCGTGCCGAACAAGTTTCGAGCACGATCCTTCATAAACTTCGCGTTGATCTTATTCTTACATGCTATACGAAACAAAACGAACGTCATAAATATTTAAAAACGAAAAATAAAGAAAGTTAACAATCGCACAAGTCACAACGCGATAATTCAGTTGAAATCAAGCGGGACACTTTTAGTTTGAATCAACATCGATTAATGTGATTTTAGTGTAAGCACACGCTTGATAAGAACTTGCATTGCGCGCAGAGAAGTTTAAAAAACACTTAAACGTCCCTTCTTCTTGTCTTTAATTTCATAGAATCATGATATTTGGGATCTTTATAAGAGGAAATTTTTCGAATTATTACAGTGTTCCATTCTTTATAATTCTCCAATGCGTTATTCCCGTAGGGCTCAGCATATTTAACAATTTGTTAAAAGCTAATTTATATTTATATATATAATATTTATATATTTATTTATATATTTATATATCATGTCCCAAGTTAGTGTGCTTCTTAAAAATATATGGCAGTCATCGAAACGCAAACATATCGTTTGCAGAAAAACGCAAAATCATATAATAAGAAGTACAGAGGCGAAAGAAATGTGAGAAAATTAAAAAGTCGGCTGAACCCTTTTCTGAAATAAAATTAAGAGGGGTTAAATCATAAATCAAAAAACGTTACTTTTGCCTACAATAGACAACGGGTTGCTGCGTAAGTTCTATAAACAATCTTTTGCTGGATACAGATCAGAATATAATTTTTAAAGCTTGGCTACAAATTTTGTATACAGAATACGAAATAGTGCAGTGTAGATATTTTCACTACTCTAACATTGTCAAAGACTCTCAATAAGTATTTAATATGACAGAAAATACAGTCCTGTTAAGGCACTGTTATATAGTAAAAGCGTTATGTAGCATGTAAAAAACAAAGACTCGTTTACTCGAATAACTTCATTGTGCGACGGGTATGTTCAATATATACGTTAAAAATTGCTCATGATGTACAAATTAAATATTCGGTAAATATACTACCATTTTCAGCATACAGTGGTATGTTTACTAGCTGATAGAACTCTTGCAGCAATCAAAAAATAGCTTTAAAAACCATTTTTTGTTTCGATTAAAATTTACGTAAAGCGATATTACAGACAAGATAATACCATATGAAATTAATTTATATTATTTCTTTTACGAATAATAGTATATCACGTTTGAAAAAATAGGTTGAGAAGATGTTTCACGATAGAGTACATTAAATAATAACATGTACGATAAACTTTTTGATGATGGTAGAGACATCCAAGTTAGTAAACGCTCGATCACGCTAACATGGGACATATCGAATGTGTGTCACTTTCTCAACTAGCGGTATATTGCAAAGTGTCCAAAAATTCCTTGAAGAACTAAAAACGCAATTAGACTTCGAATGGCCTACCGCACGTGAAGTATTTAACACATACAGGACAGCTGTTTAAATATTCTATTATTCCGTGGCTGATAGTAGTCGAGATGTAGGCATTTCGTTAAATGACTCATTTAGTAAAGGTCGTCCTTCAATTCATTTCGTAAAACACCATGGCCGTGTGTATGTCACCTAATTTGTTATGTTAGCGTTGCTTTAACCACACAGAGCGACGAAACATTTCTCTTTAAACGCGTGTGTTGTGCTGAGCGGCTTATACCGAACTTCACTGCTCCGGTTTAGCTGAAAATTGGCAAACAAAGTAAACGTTAAATTAAAACCTTAACGCACTGTGATACTGGAGTTTAAAATTTATGATTTATGTATCAATTGAGAGTCGCGTGGGATTTCCACAAGAAAACACAGTACAGTCCATTTTTATCCTTACCATTTTGTTATCCTTAAAATGTAATGTACAATTGTGAAGACAATAAAATGGGTAGGTTGAAATGGACCATCGTTGTATACGAGGAAAACATTACTACGTCTCAAAATATCTTTTGATTCTACTAATGAATGTTATCCTATCACACAAAGTCTGACGGCCATACGAATGCTACACATATATTTTAATAATTGAAGTAATATGCACGAATCAACTCGCCTGTTGGGTACCTGTTGGGTACCGCGTGTATATACAATTTACCTCCAATAGAAATGGCAACAACGTTTACGTTTTACAAAGGAAGATCTCTGAAAGTTCTCTGACAGCAAAGAAGCGTGAAAAAATTAATGATGTAATGAATAAGCGATTATAAAAAGGATAGCCACAATTATAAATCAGCAACGATACAAATTATTGTAATCTGTCTACGCATATAATAAATACATCATACTATGCGAACGAAAGAAACGTTTTTATGAAAGCAATGAAAAAGAATGCGAATAAGAAGCGCCTGTGAACTGAACTGTTGGATAAACGTGACGCGTTAAAACGATCGTGTTTCATATATTTGAGTGATACGAATTTTTTTTGTAAATTGTAGAAATGCTTAGAAATGTTTTGTCGCTAAAAATACAACAATCTGTTAGGTAATACAGTCATCCATCTCGCTATTCGTTGAACGACTGACACGGAATTTAATGTAATTGAGACTATTTTGACGGTCAACGAATCTTTTTTGGACTTTGCTGTCTTACTTCACTACTTTGCTGTATAATTTTAGAATTTTAGAATATCGCAACATTTAATTTAACATTCAATTACTATATATATATATATATATAATTTTATTTATGATAGCAATTGTTCTAGAACAAAAAATTAGTAATTAGTCCCAAATCTATAAACGGATAACGAAATAGGACTGTAATTAGCGACTCCGAAGTTTTACAGAAACTAAAGGAACCTCTAGAATATGAAACACAGTAAGCACTGCACATACACGTTCTCTTACTTAGAGAACCTCGGTAATCATTCCGCATTCACAATTGGAAGAACATTCCTCTTGTACTTCTCGAGATGCTAATCATAATATATAAATAAAAAAATAAAAAAAAAAAAGAATAAAAAGGAACAAAAGGAGAAAATCAACTGGAAAACGATGATCAATTAATCGTGCAATAGTACGACGGTAATGATCTAGGATTTGTTGTGCGACTCACCGCCAATCACTAAATGTTGTTCCAATTGTGTACTGTTTTCTTACGTTCATTGGTTTCACTTTCTACTTTTTGGCTTTTCTAAAATATGATAAATGCAATATGATCGAATGAAATGGATGTCTGCCAGCGCTAATCGTATAATGGAATGACTGGGAAGACCTCGAATTTTTCAACTGTCATTCATTCTGATGCTCCGAGGTGATCACCTGCCACTCGTATAAGGATGATCAATAACACTCAAGAAAAGAAGCAAAGTATCCGTTAATGCCTATACTTTTAAACCTACAATGGACTTCGTTACTTCGCTTTCAGAGATATAGACGGCGAGAGGGGGCTATCAAATTAGAGCACTGAATAATAATAATAATAATAATAAAAAAAAAAAAAAAATAGGAAAATGTTACATCCAAGTCGACACACAGCGTTACCCTGTAAATATAGTTTTACAAGGTCTTCTAGAACGAGCATTTAATAATTACACGTTAATATTAATTACTTTAACAATTGGTCGACACGGCGGTCGAGTAAATAAATAAAATATAATTAACATTCGTCAACGATGAAAATATAAAAAGCGAAATGTACAATTGTAAACATTTTATGAAATTGTCTATCGATTCGCAAGGTGAATGACGAAAAAAAAAAATGTTAGACAAAGCACGTGGACAACAGATGCTCCGTCGTTTCCTTTGAACTTCCATGAATCTCATAATTTCGCGTGATATGTAAGCGTTACGTAATGTCATACGCGGGATACAATAATCTTTTCCAGAAACTCCTATCTCTAAACTCACTTTTTCTTGAGAGTGAAGAAGCTACGCCGCTTGGTTTCGGCTTGTGTGGGCGCGGGCAAAGTATGTGCCCTGGACGTACTTGCACCTGATGCACCCTGTGCTGCTTGATTCAGCATTGTAACCCATTCGTTCATCTCAGCATCGTCTTTGGCCTGGAACAGGAAGTCGGATCCGCTTTGCGATCTGCAACATTTAATAAATAGATCGTTTGAAAACTTTTGATACTTAGGACCAAGTATCAAGAATTTAATACTGTTTTGTATCGTCATTTTTGAAACATATATGCATTACTTAAATTGAGATCTTATTAGATTACTAGAATTGTTGTATTACCTCATTTTAATATTAAGCGATGCAGAATCACATTGGTATCGATAACCTTGACGAACTTTGCGATACACGTAATGCGAACGTGTTTGGCTACTGACCGTCATTATTATACAATTGGTAAGAATAGTTTTATACAGCTTACTTTACTCGGAAGACGTGTTTCTTCTTGGTGTAATCGTTCGCTACGGTAATAGTTGCACCTCTCAGATCGAGAGGACTTTCTCCCTTGTACGATTGATCAGGAGCTGCTTTGTACGATTTTTGGTCCGTATATACGCACAAACTTTGGCCACGAACAACCATGTACACCTTGTGCCAGGACCGATTGGACGCCTTCTTTGTTGTGCTCTCCCATTCGTGTTTTCTTTGCAATACGCCTTCGAATTCGTCATCGGTAGGACTTCGTTGCTCTGGAAAATCGTAATGTAACGTAAAACAACTGAGAAATACAAACAAATCGATGAGTTTATTTATTTGATAAGTCATTAGAAACCCGAATTATCTACGTTCCACTCGGCATCCAGTTTCCTTTGGATACACAACAGGGCTGCAAACATGTAACATAATTAATTTCCTATAAATCGTACATTTATTACAGAAAAATTCATTTCAGGCAGGAAGATGATCCCGGTAAACAGCTCCCAAATATGTTAGACGATGCTAAATGCAATTTAAATACCCAAACATACACGCGCATTCACGGTGCAACACCATTTCTAAACAGATTCAATTCTAATCGCATACAATTAGTAGGATGCAGCAAAAATTTGACATTACTGTTAATATTGGTATGACCCACGTTCTCAACATCTTATTTCTCATAGCACACGCCAGTATCGTCAACAAGGCTGAAAACAGAAGGATTAGTTGTTGTTCGATGTCGGAAAAGATTCGGTTTCACAAAAACCTTGAACATCTAATGTAAGTAACAAAGGATTCGTTAACTTACTTTAATAGCTAATTAATATATCGCTAACGTGTTCTTAAATAAAACAGTAGTTTACATAGATATTAATTCCATTGGATCGTAGAAATTAAATCGCTTCTTCTTATCACTGTACCGCTTGAAATCTCCGTTAAGGAAAATGAAATGGTAGGTATCACGTTGGAATCGTATAGGATGGTTCATATGAGAACTGCTTACCGGAAATGCTGCGTTCATCGTCACTCACGCCACTGCGATCTAAACTCGGCGACTTGGCAGATTTTCTCCAGCGGAAACTTCTGAATGGCGACTTGCTGCGACTACGTTCCTTACGTCTTAAAGTACCAGACTCGGAACCGCTTCCACCTTTTGGAGCTTTCAACGATACACGTAACACACACGATATGATTAGCTACTTACTCTTTATATCGAGAGCCTAATTTGTAGAATTGGTCAGAGGTAGGAGTTCATTACTAACATACGTACATATATGATACCATATTTACCGAATCATGCCAATTTCAAGTAAATAACCATGCAATACGATCATGCGACAATTCTCTGCTTTCATCCTTGTACAATTTGTTAAAAATAAAGAAAAATTGTTTTCATGGAATCGATATTCAGCAATGTTCGTGTCTGTACATAGACACGTAATACACGTAACTTTTTATAAGAGATTTTTATTAGAGAATCATGACGACTTTTGACAAATCTTTTGGCAAAAAAATATTAGAACGCGAAAACTTCTGTTGCGGGGAGCAGCCACAAACATCACGAGAACCACAGTTACAACTAGTACCTGTACCAGTAAGTCCTGCGCCGGCTTGGTCAGGTGTCGCAATAATTGATATGAAAATGGAAACTATATCATCGAACGATTACAAGGGAAAATATTTGGTACTACTTTTCTACCCGTACGATTTTACTTTCATTTGTCCCACCGAAATCATACTATACAACGATCGTTTGGAAGAATTTCAAAAATCAAGTACACCTTTGTCAATTATTCTCTTTTAGTTATCGCCTACAGGAATTTTCACCAAAGTTCATAACGATTAATATATCAAATGTTAATATTAAAGATTGTGAAATAGTAGCAATTTCTACGGATTCTGAGTATTCACACCTAGCATGGATCGTAACTCCACGAAAACAGGGTGGTCTGGGCAATATGAAGATCGCCGTTTTATCGGATCGAAATCACAAGATATCAAAGATGTACGGGGTACTTAACGAAGATGAAGGGATATCCCTAAAGGCAGTGTTTCTCATCGATAAAAATCAATTGATCCGACACGTCGCGATCAGCGAAAATTGTTTGGCACGTTCTGTTGACGAAACTTTACGAATCCTGGAAGCTTGTCATTTCGCGGACAAATTTGGTCACGTGTGTCCAGCTGGTCCAAGAGAAAGAGTGGATAGTTTCCACAAAGAACCAAATTATTTTAGCATTACATAATCACGAGTATTCGATTTGTAGCTTGTTGTATTTACCCGCTCAAGTTTTAAAGAAAATATATTCTTTATGTACGGAACTTTGGGAAATTCTTTGCTTTTCGAACGATGAATAATGTGATTAGTTATGCTTTAAGTGAACTTACTTGTTGGACTGGATAGACCTTGTGCAGATTTCATGGGTGAGGAAGTAGCGGATGGTGTTGCTTCTCCTCGCATAGATAGACGTGCAGGTTTCTGAGCATGCACTATATACCACATACCAATTTTATCATGCTGTATTTTAGAATTAAATATTACGAGTTGAGGGGATAAAACTAATGTACAGAATCACTAATATAATGATTGCTACATTACGGTTACAAGAATATATCGATGAAAGAACAGATGAAATAAAAGCGACAGATGAAGTACTTCGTAGTAAATTAATAATTTGCTACAAAAGTATTTGTTATATAAGGAAATGTTATGCGCGCGTAAAGAAGCATAGTTCGAAATTGTAAACACCATCAAATACTACGTTTCTTTCTATGCTTACCTTTTTTTTTCTTTTTTTTTTTTTAAATGAAAAACTAGTTTCTTCTTATGCGAATCGCAATCATCGTTTGAAGAAAATGTGAAATTTCATTATCGAATAATACATATTAAACACTACTATTTAACAAATGCAATATTTAATTTAAATCTCACTTAATCTGGTTCAATAAATGTTTGTTCTGTAGCTCGGTTAGAACGGCGCCGTCACCTGTTATAAAGAGTTAATAAAAGCAAATAAACGATTATAGTTATAATTATAGCGATAGGTGCAGTTGGCCTAGGGATATGCTGAAAGAGTTAAAGTTTTTCTAAAATTATGATTTAACCCGTATTGTGTACAAATTTTAATCGAAATACGTTTACTTCAAAAACGACACTTGTCACACAATACAGATTAATTTTAATGCGAAAGAAAAGACGAAAAGTCTGCTGTAAAATGCACCATTATGAAACGATTTAATCTTATGTTCCATCACCAGCTTAAAGGAACAATGTAACAGGATCTATGTATATGTAAAATGTAACTTTAATCAGTTATCAAATACCAGATTTTCATTCATAGAACAAGAAAGTAACGCTATTGCGAAAGGGACGGAAACAAGATTGAACAACAAATTGTTGCACCGAAATCATTTTACATAAAAAATTCACTGGTATTTAATAGAGTGACGTAATTACGAACAATAAAATTAGTATACGCTACATCATTTTATTGCTAAAAATTTCTCAATATCCTCCAAATGATTTTTCAACCCTTCGAACTCGACAGTCATAAATAAATCAAATAAAATAAATATGAGTTATAGAAAAGGTAAATGAAGTGTTGAACGATGCACAAGTGTCTGAGAAATAATGCACTGCTTGGTGATTCTCGAATAGCGAAGAACAAATGTATGATTTTCAAAGAAAAATTCAAACATAAAATAATTTCGGTCTCAAGAAGGGCAATATTTATATCGTCAGGACACTCACCTTCCTTCGGTTTATCTTGAGGCTGTGGTGTACGTGTAGAAGCCTTGCGATGTGCCACTGTGGTTTGTGCATTCCGTGCCGCATTTTAGGGTGCATTTAGGAGGGATTTACAATTGGAATAAACGGATAGTCGATGGAACGGAGTCAATTTCGAAAAAAGGTTGGAGAAAAAGGCAAAAATAAACGTGCTGTTAGCAATTTCATGCTTATTCAAAACAAACCAGTTCGTAAAACCAGTCGCCTGAGAGTTAAGTGTACAAGTGAAAAGCGAAACCGTAAAGTACACATTGTATTAGTAGTACAATATATGTATATATAAAAAAATCCATATTCATTTTTGTAGTTCAATCAAGCAATCGGTGATTTTCATTCCTGGATTATTACTATTATCAAAGGACGTTAAATTTGTCTTGCCAGAAAACATTGTAACCAAAGCTTTCAACGGAAACAGAACCTTTGAAGGTGTAACCGTTTTGAACCAAGTATTGTTTAAAATGCCCTTTAATACGTTGTGCGATACATGATACATATTTTACTTACCATGTGATTCGTCTTCGCCGGCAGGACGTTCTCCACTAGTTACACCATCAGCTTCGGCTCTATAACATTTTTATTGTTATTTTATGTTTGAAATAAAGCTGTATGCATTATTATATCGTAACTAGACGAATTTTCATTATTTAACTTTAGGACCCAGTACACTATAATTTGCTTACTGGTTAAATGTTCTCCACCTCAGAAACTAGTATGCAACAACGATACAAATACTGAAATATAGTGTACCTTTCACTGGGCGGTTCATCTGGACTAGTTACCGGCGTTGCTTTAGCTAATCGAGCTGCCTCGGCTGCTGCTGCTTCTTCTTTCTTACGTTTCTCTTCTTCCTCCCGCTCCTGTTCTCTTCTCTTCAACTCTTTCAACTCAAACTATAACATGTCCGCGTTCCCACAAATTAAACGAATGAATGAAAATAAAATTTGGAGTGGGGAAACTACTAACCGTGGTGAGTCGATGCAAGGCACTGAACCTTTCCTCTTGTGCAGCTGCCGACTTTTCGAATGCTTCATGTTTCTTAATTAGATTCTCAACTTCATCGATCGTGTGCTGTAACAATTACATTTATAATAGAAAAAAATACATTCAGAAATAATTAAATCGATAATTGATGAGACTATTTAGAAAAAGTAGCAATGTTAGTATCTGTGCTTACACCAAGTTCTTGGCTCATAAGATATGGTTCTTGAGCAATTAGCCATGCCTCAGCGACCGCGGCATCCCTGGCGAATTGATAGACTTCCAGAACTTAAATGTTGAAAAAATTATAATTACTATCAAGACTCGTAATATCTGGATTATACATGAAAAATTGTATACATGTGTACTTACTGAGCTGCAAGTTCTCCCAACGTTCTTCCCATCTATGCAGCAATGCGTTTCTATGATCAGTGAGAGCTGCCAATTTTTCCTTGATTTGAGTACTGGCATAATGGTTCCTAGCTAATAAGTCCTTTCCTAGATTAATACACGCCATTAAGTTGTCCTCTCTGGCGTCGATCTCAGCCTTCAAACTCTGATGATTGTTCATCAGAAGCTCGACACCAGCGACGTCACGAGGCTTCTCAGAGGTGTTCATTTGACGCACGACGTCATCCATCCAGATCATTAGAGTTCTGACCATGTTGAAGAAGCGGAATAGATCGCCGGTGTCCTCTAATTTCGCTCTTCTTTCGTCGCAGAGCGACTGGAGATTGTTCCACGAAGCCACAACTTCTCCCTCGCGGTTTGTTATCTCCCTGGCCTTGTCGCCGGCGTAGCTTGCTTGCAGCTTAGCAGATTCCTCCTGGATCTGCGATACTTGACTCTGCAGCGTGGACAGATCTTGCATGAAATTACCGTGCTTTCGTTGAAGAGCAGACACAGAGCCAGCGTCGCGACCAAGATCGTCGGACATGGCGTTTTGTTTTTCCAGAATTCTGCCCAGCACATCCTTACAATCGTGGAAGAACTTGTGCAGCTCGCGGCTAGCTTGCAGCATTTGCGTACGCGTCTCGATCAGCTCGAGCAAGTCTTGCCAGACCTCGTTCAAGCCATCCTTCCATTCGGCGATAGTCGCTGCGTCGGAATGGCCAGCTGCGATCAACGAATCTGCGATGCCATTCACCGCTGCAACTCTCTCGGAGCCTATCGCTTCCGTGTCTCGAGCGAACTCTTTGAATCTCTCCCACAAGAGCGTCACGTGATCATAATCCTGGCCCAACTCGTGGCTTCCCGCGACCAATTCTCTCTCCGCGATCCATTGTTCCAGATCATCCACCTCTCTGTTAAGCATGAACAGCTGAAGCGCCTCGTCCAACTTGGCTCGTCGTTCGCCAGCCAGATCTTTCAATCCGGCGTACAACTTATCCACCTGTGACTGTTTAACGGCAATCTGATCAGCCAAAGGATGCTGATCGTTGATAAGCTGCCTGGCCGTTTCTCCCAGCTGACGGATCGTCTCCGCGTAGTCTTCAACGGCGTGCTCCAACGATTCGTGTTTCTTCATCAGATTCTGAGCAGAAATTTCGTCCTTGCCACGATCTTCCACCATCATGTACAGTTCTTGTTCGCTCATCCAGGACTCGGCCTCGGTTGCGTCGAAGAAGTACTGCTGAGCCTTCTCGTTTTGAAGCAGATGCTTGTTTCTATCGTCCACGGCATCTTTCAACTCCTTCCATTTTTCGGTCAACTCGGATATAAGTTTTCGGAACTCGGGGCTGTCTTCGTGTTCCTCGTCGATCAGTTTCTGTCCATTATTGCATACCAAGTTGATCCTAGGCTCGTGATTCTCGATTTCCGTGCGGAGAGACTGGTTCTTCTTTTTCAACATATGCACGTTGAACAAAGAGTTCCCGTACTCCGTACTGGTAGCCTGCGGCATCTTCTCAGCGATCCAGAGTTTCTCATCCTCCACGTCGCGCCTAAATTGGAACGCCTCCTTCTTCTTCTCGAGATGACGCTGGCGATCGATCAGAGGCGCCTTCAATTGAGCGAATCTCTGCGCGACCTTCTCCTTCTTGCATTTAATCTCTTCCATCTTATCATCGGGAACGGTACGTTGCAAATGTTCTGCCTGTTTATCGAGCTCTGTCACCTGTCGCGCCTTTACCGCCATTTGCGTCTCGATCATTTGTTGTTTCTGCATCAAGATGTTGACAGATGCCAAGTCGGAACCAGTGTCGGTACTCTCGATCTGTTTCTCCAGCTCGTTCATCCAAGAATCGATGTCGTCGCAAGTCTGGTGTATGAGAACCTCCCGATTGGCATCGAACAGACGTTCTCCTTTATCGTGAGTGGTGGTTTCAAGTTCCTCGAACTGATCGGCCAATTCGGCCACCTTGGGTTTGATGATCTCGGCCAAATCCGGTTTCTGTTTAATTAATTCTTCGGCGGCCTGTTGCAACTGTTGCAGACGGTCCTTGTTGCTCGCGATCTCCGCCTCGAAGGCTTGATGTCTCGTCCATTTACTGTGCACGGTTTTCGCGCTTCTATAAGTTTCATCCTGGGCCGTGATATGCTTCTCCTGCACCCACTCGCCCAATTCTTCGCAGTCCTGCAAGAACATTTGCAATTGCAATTGATCTTTCAGCTTCTCCATATACTGATTGGCCTTCTCGCGATTGATACGGCGACGATCGTTGATGTTCTCTGCCTTCTTTTTGACTTTGTCTGCCGCGAAGTGACCCTCGTCGACAAGTCTTCCGGCGAATTGCACGACAGAGTTGATTTTCTCATCGTTCGCATCCATCGTCGTCATAAAGGCCTCGTGACGCTTGATCATATGCTCCGCCTGTTCGAAATTGGTTGGCGTTTCGTCCTTGGCGAGAATGTGTTCTTGCTGAGACAAAAGCACCTCTGCCTGGCGAGCGTCGCGATCGAAGACCTGTAGATTCAACGAGTTCGACAACAAGATTTGCCGATTGTACCACATTTGATGCAATTCCTCCCAACCCATTTTCAAAGCGTTCAATCTTTCTCTCAGGAACATGTACTGTGTATCACCGTCACCCGCCTCGCTGGTCAACCTCTCGCCGTACTCCATCATCTTCTGATAATCATCGGTGTAGTTGTCGATTTCTTCCTTGATGTTCTGATGCTGCGTTAATAGTTTCTCGGCATCGGCCAAGGTGGTCGGTGTGTCTTCGCTGGCAACGTCTGTTTGCGTCTTGGTCAGCCAGGTCTGGAAGTGATCGAGGTCTCTCAAGAATCTGTGCAAATCACCCGCTTCCTCTAACTTGGCATCGCGTTCTTTCAACATCTGAGTTAACTGCTCCCAAATCGTATGGATCTGCGTAATTCTCTCGCGAATCATCTCTGGATCTTCCAAGTTTTGCTGCTGAATGTTTTGAGCCTCCATTTCCAAAGCATCCAATTTAGCCTGTATAGCTGCCAAGTCGCGTTCCATTCCGCTCAGTCGACGCTGCAGAGTCATAACACCGGTCAAGTCCATCTCGAGACTATCGGTTTGCTGGAGGATACGTTTCTTGTCTTCGATCCAGGAAACAGTTTCGCGACATTCGATGTGGAAAGTCTGAACACCGTGAGCGGAATTCAGCTCGTCGCGTTTATTCTCCGCCTTGTCCCTTAATTCGGCCCACTTCTGGTTCAGCTCGTTCTGACGAGCGACTATTTGCTCGGAATTTGGATGTTCGACGTGCAACAATTGTCTCGCCAGTTGATTCACGACGGCAACTCGCGAGGCATTCGCGTACATTTCTTTCTCGAAGCCGTTGTACCGATGCTTCATGATCTCGACGTCTTCGATGTCCTTGGCAGGCACCATCGTTTCCAACATACGATTTTTCTCACCAATCCATTGCTCGACTCCGTCTGATTCGCTAAACAGCTTATACAAAGACAACGCATCCAACAGTCTTTGCTTGCGCAGCTTGGCCAGCTCCATCAGTTCTTTGTATCGCGAGTCTATGGAAGCGAGTCTCTCCAGTACTTCCGATGACTTGGCGTCTTGCTCCCCAAGCCCCGACGCTTGTTGATGAAGCTGATCGATGGTGGTAGCATAGTTCTTAAGCTCGTCCGTGACGTCTTTGTGCTTCTTCAACAACGACTGAACATTGGCTTCGTCTCTACCGACGTCTTCCGATGAAACCAGTCGCAGGGTATCCAGCATCCAAATATCGATGTCATCGGCATCTGCGAACAATTGATGGTAGTCGACAGCTTCCTCCAAACGCTTTCTTCTGAACGCAGCCAAATCTAGAAGATGATTCCACATTCCCAGAATCTCTTCAAGTCTTTCTTGGATGCGGTCAGAGCCAAAGTGTTGCTGGCGAACCAGCTCGTCTCCAACAGCGGCCACGGACATCAATTGCGGTTCGTGCGATTGGATTTCGTTTTCCAAAGCTTTATGTTTCGACAGCAATAAGTTTATAGTCGTTAGATCGTGGCCAATATCTCCCGTCGATACAATTTGTTCTTTCTCCTTTATCCAATTCTCCTCGTCTGCCATGTCCCAGTAGAACTGCCAAAGTTTACGAGACTCCTCCAACCTAGCTCGACGTTCAACGGCCAAACGGACCAGTTCGGCATACGCGTCTTCGAGTTGCTGCACGCGCTCGACGATGATGGTTGGGTCACACGGCCGATAACCTTCCCCGTGTTCCAAAAACCTTTGACTCTGCTGAACGACAGCTTTCACTCTTTCCCCTAAAACGTT
Organism: Hylaeus anthracinus; assembly: GCF_026225885.1. Classification (NCBI taxonomy): domain Eukaryota; kingdom Metazoa; phylum Arthropoda; class Insecta; order Hymenoptera; family Colletidae; genus Hylaeus; species Hylaeus anthracinus. The sequence continues at coordinate 1,158,046 of NW_026534330.1, read as the reverse complement.
GATGTCAGCTTCCACGAGAGAATGCTTCTGTAGAAGATCTTCCACGCCCATCAAGTGCTTTCCGTAATCATCGGTTAGCAAGCGTATCTTTATCTCTTCCATGCTGTCAAGGATGTACAGCATCTCCTGGAAGTTCTGTTGCAACTGCAAAGACAATTCCAATCTCATTCTCCTAGCGTGAAGCAATTCTATCAGATAATTCCACAATCTCAGAACGTTATCCTTGCGTGCGTTGATACGCTCGATATCGTGATAGTTTTCGGCTTCGAGTTCTTGCGAAACAGCCATCACCGCTTGAACTCGTTCCTCGTACGCGAAGATGTCGGTTTCGATGGCTTCGTGTTTCTTGGCCGCGGCCTCGACCGCAGCAAGATCGAAACCGAAATTATCTTGCGAGACCAACCGTTGATTCTCGGACAGCCAAGTCTCTCGCATGCTGGCTTTTCGATTGAACCTCGCTGCCAATTGCTCCAACTTCTCCTGACGGATCAATTCCTCGCGCAGAGCCAACTCTCGCTCGTGCTCGGCCTTCTCCAGCCTCTCCCATGCTTTGTTAATGTCCGCGATCATCTTGCCCTCCTTCGGTGTATACGGCTTTTGATTGTTCGCTCGCATCTTGGACTGCAGAGTAAACAGTAGCACCTCGAGATTACCTTTCTCGACGAACTTGGGCGGCTTTTCCACGGTACGATAATTCGAGAACTGTGAAAGCTGCGATTGAACGCCGACCAGCGAATTGGCGAATCTACGGTCGCCCAGAGCCTCTATAGTGCCCTCGATCCAGCGCAACAAGTCGCTAGTCAAGCTTTCGTATTCGTGTATCATGCGGTCGTTCTCCATCGCGATGCCGACTACTTTGCCTATCCTTTTACCTTGAACAGTTTCCTGTTTCATTTTCGAGAAGTAATGATAGTACGTTACCACGTAGGTGATGATAGATTTCTCGTCCGGATGATCGACGAATATATCCTCGGCATCGAGAAGTTTCGTGAGACCGAGCTTATCCTCGGCCACGTTGAACGCGTTGTTCAAATTGTAAATGGCGTTCGATTTCGAGAGCTTGTCGAACTGAATCAAGTCGGGACGATGTTTGTGAATGATCGCGTTGAAAGCCAAGCCATCGCGCCAGGACGTGGTAAAGTTCCGTACGTTCACGTTGTGGTACCCGGCTGTCTTCATCTGGCACCAAAGAAGCAAAGCGTCTTTCGCCGATTTCGTTTCCTGATTGTCCGTTTCCTCGATAGTGATATCCTGAATTTGGAAACGGAGAATAATGGTCCAGATGAGACCCAAGCTCAAACGAGGATTTCCATCGACTATGTCGTGAGATCCCATGTTCTCCAGATGCACCCTTTGCTCGCGCAAGAATTGCAGGGCTTTATCCACGTTTTCCAAACAATGAATTCGCATTTTTCCTTTTGTTGGTCGCGGCAAGCGTTCTCCGGACAGAATTTCCAACAGCTTTATAAGCATCTTCCCGTCTCGGAGATCGACGTACAAATCGCCGATTCGGCATGAACACCGAACTAAATGGGAGTTTACCCATTTCTGGAAAGTCTTTTTTTGTACCAATTCACGTTCACCTGGTCGTGGGAGAAACAATGAAAAATAGGTTAGACTCTGTTCAAGAAAAATCTCAATCACTTTATAATAAGAAATAGTTTGAGTTGCGTTTATTTTCGTTCTGTCAGCGATTACGATTACTTTTCGATACATTTACCTCTCAATCTATAAAAAATCTTATCACAGTTCATTTTCAATTGATCTTATGTTATCACTTTAAAAATCCAAGTTTTTCTTATTTATATGTATTATACTGTAATACGCAACACCGCCGAACCGTTAAATACATTCTTATTGGTACAACGATCGTTACTAAGAACTTTCCTCAAAGAACATAGATATAAAACTATCGACTTATCAAAAGGCGTATCTGTATCAAAGGATGTGGCGATAGTTGGTCTATCGTTTAGTTTCCGAAGCAATTAAGAAAGAATTGTTACAGTTATATCCCTGCTATGTGTTATATGTATGTATATTTTTCTAAAGTCACTATGGACGGCCTTACCGATTACCGACAAATGGACTAAATGGATCGGGGAAAAAAGAGTAGCGATGCATACCAGCTAACGCCTTGATCCGTGAACGTTCGAAAAGTCTCGAGCTCGAGTTTCCCCCGTCGTATTCGTACTCATCGACAATCTCTTGTTGTAACGTGGGGTCCCAAACCCCTCGCACCACCGAGATGTCGGTCGTCATTTTGCCAATAGGACCAACAACTCACTTGTTTCTTACCCTGCGAAAGGGCGCTCCTGAAACAGAATAAAATGAGTACATAAATAGTGCGTCGAGTAAAAATTGCTCGATTTACAAATCGAGAACTAGAACGATATTTGAATATTTGCATCTTACCTGCGATTACTTTTTTTTTTTTTCGTTTTTTTTTTTCCTGTCATTTGCAACACACTCAAGTATCCGTTCTGCTACTTCGTTCAACCTTCGCCAAGATAACAATTGCAGAGTAATCTTATCTTTTCTCTTATGTATTTTATGTATCTTACGTCGAGCGTTAGATAACAGTTTCAATCGGGCCAGCGTTTTACAATTAACTACCGAGTCTCAAGATCAACGTCGAACGAAAGTGCAATTCTTGAATGGTACAAACACATGACTAATTCGAGACCGTAACGTGCTTTCCGAATAATAATACACACAATCTATTCACGGAATTGCAAACGAAGATGGCTTGATCTTTGTACACTGGCCTAACCGCTAGCCGTGCGTTTCACTCGACGATACGGTGAACTCGTTGGAAAGTAACTTTGTTTAAACAGGAGACAACAAATTACAAAATTTTGATGAAACTTTGACGATTCGCTTTACTCATTGTCAGCCGTGTCTTTTATCCGAGCGCAACCGAAGGACATGGGCGTGTCGGAAAGTAGGATATCGCGAGCATTTAGGAGAATATTAAGGAGAGCAATGTACGTACGATACATCGCTATTGTCGAGTGCACGTACAATTTTGTTTCCAGGGCGTTTGGTCTGACAACGCGCGTTAGCGTTACGTCCTCAAACCGCGTGGGAGCTCCTGGACGAGTGATTACATCACGCGAATGATGTCACACGTGCGAAATATGCACCAATGGCGTCGCAACAGGGATCGAACGAATCAACGGTGAACGTTCTTTCCCGATGTACTAATCAAGTAATTTCGGACGCTACAGAAAAACTGTTGCTCTATGCTTAACAATTACCATTATATTTTATATTTAATTGCCATTATCAACGAGGGAGGATACTACCGATTACTATATTTAAATACTCAGTTTCCTTTATCTCTGACATTGAACTCTACCTAATTTGTTTGCTAGCTCGATTCCTCGGTCGTTTTCAGTGAACAACAATACTCGTTCGTTGAATCGATGGTCTTACCGAGTGTTCCGCGGGGCAACTCGACACGTCCTCTGTGTATTCGCGCAGGTAGCCGTGCAAAAACTCAAGGAAAACCACAGTAAGTCGATATGAGCGACGTTGCTTGACGGTGACATTTCACCGCTAGCTTTGCAAAGGCAAAGAAGAAAAGATCGGCGTCACCGATACCTTAGCATTTAGAAAAATTACTCTAAGCAGGTACTCCGATGGCTGAGAGAAGAAAATAATCGCTCGGGTGTTTCTTCCTGGGGCACGTTATTTAACCTTTGCTCGACGAGTGGGTTTCTTCAACGGGGTCACGGATGCCGTGAAATATCGTAAAATTTCATGCACCTCCGTATAAATTATTGCCGCCTAATTCTTGTCGCTTTACGTTTATATATTCTGTTCTACGATTTCTTTCGTTCGCCAGATTATCGAAACGAACCGATACTTTCACGCAAGATCTATCTCTGTCGGTGATCAGCGCGATATTGCACGTTTATCGGAAAGAGATCGAGATCCACCGGTGACCCAATTTCCTAGAGTAGTCTCGCTGGAGTAGGTAAGCAAAATTCTCATCTAGATAAAAATCTCTATACGTTGATGTTATTCGAATAAAATTGTACCCGTCTCCGACTCGAACGTTCGATACAGCCCTGAGAACGAAAAGAAAGTTACGCAGGAATGAACGACATTTTTGAGCGTCTGTTGGACACTAGCGGTACATTAAGAGCAATTAGAAGCAAGCAACGACATACTTAATGAGAATTGTCAGAGAGGGAAAGAGAGAAACCAGAGGCAAAAGAGTAGGAATATTAGTGTGGCCCCGTGCCGAGTGGGCGAGGTAAAATGAATCACACGGTGAACGACACGTATAATCGGGGAAGGTTGATTTTACTACGATGAGTAAATCGTTGAGATCGCCGACGCGACGCTCTGCATTTACTTTCGTCGACTTTTCGACACAAAGACGAATCGAACGATCCCGACAAACAACTTTGTATTCGTTTGTTTGCGTGTCATAAAAATTAGTCTACGCAATCTATCCGAAACTTTCGTATTAGCAATAGATGAATATTTTCGCGACCTTAAACGTTCACCTCTATCTAAACAGTAAAAAAAACAGACTCGTATTCTACGCGACCTTTTGCTCGCGAATTCTAACGAGGAAGCAGCCAACGAAACCGAAGGAAAAGCAAAACTCGAGCGGAAATGAACAGCGAGGCCAAGATGAAATTCCACTGGGAACTATAACAAGCAACCGGACCTTTGTGTACCGCGTCGAGTTTAGGGTTAATTTGCCGTTTAATCGGTTCTCTGTGCATATTAAGTCGCACTCGAAGCGGCTCGTGTGTGTACCCGTTTCTCATCCCGTATAAAAGACCGCGCTCTGTAGATGCCGCAACGCTGAAGGTAAGATGAACTCGCCACGAACGAACACACAGCGTCGGGATATTGATTTTCCACCGGGAGTCACCGTGGCGCCAATGTTCACAATATATGTATATTATACACTGGGCGGTACACTAAAAACGCAATGTCGAAAAAAGATCAGTGATCGTAGACGGTGTCGAATGTAAGGGAGTCTTTTGGTCTGGAATACTGAAAAGACGCCTTTTCGCGTAACTATCCGGCGGAAAAATGTTTATCATAAAGAGGCCGTTAGCCGTATGAATGGAGGATCGATAGGAGAGAAGATAAAACAATAGCTTGGAAGAGGATGAATTGGAAGAGAAATTGGTGGAGGACGTTACGAGTTGTGAAACACCCAGAGACACAAAGACTAGAGGCTAGTGTTAGGGAAGGGAGAGTTGAAATAATGAAACGATAAACTTACAATTAGAGACAGTCGAAGAAGAAAGAGGAAATACGGCGACCTGCTTTTCAACGTCCCTATCCGAAGGATGCAGTCAGCAATGCGACTTTATTTGCTTCGGAAGAGGGGTTCATCGGCTAATGAGGTTAAGAGCGTAGCTAGCGAGTAGCGATGCATTTACTAGAAAATTGAGTAAACGCGGTAACAACGTGGTAAGGTCTACATGTACTGCTAATCATTCTAACTAAATAATTAGTAAAATAGAGCTTAAGGCGTGATGAATTTCCTCGTAATATTTACAAATACTCTGAAGGTCGTTTCCTTCGTCGTACAATCAAATAGTATTAATATCATCGGCTGGTAGGAAGTCATGTCTATTTTCGTACTATTCGACGCTTCCCGAGCGTAAAATAAATTATTCCGTAGACCAAAACACGCGCTAAACGCCAATGTAAGTAACTATTTTACCGACAAGTGCGTCGACTAACTGTGTATTAAAAATGTCTGTCGACGCAACGTTTGTTTGTGTTTCTACCAGCAGTCGATAATCGTAACCGGCCGAAAAGGGTCCGCGGTAAATTATGATTGCATGCATCCGAAATTCCTTGGCACGGTGTGGTTTTCTATTTATCGAGGATGACTCGGCACGCGGCGACGAAAGGTCAAAACCCTGCAACTTGCGGGGATTCAGAAAAGCAGATTCAATCTATGGCGAAAGCTAATTCGATCGATAACAGGGACTAGTCAGTCGCGTAACACGTCTGGTGCAACAATAAAATTGGAAAAATAGGTACGTACTCTTGCAGTTGTTACGTATCTCGCAAAAAATATGTTGGCCCGATTCGTAGATGCAAACGAAAAAGATAAAAATACTCGACGTTACTTTTCAGATTCGGTACAGATTAGGCTTCGATCGTGTTTACTTTTCGATAAAAGCGATCTTCCACGAAGTACAGATGACACCAATCAATTATTGCGTCTCGTTAACCCAAAGAATATCCAAGTTACGTAATCGAATGCTGTGAATGATCCTCACAGAAAATATTACCGGAGCCCAGATTGCGTCTTCGTGCCATCTTTGATGTTAACGACTAACACACAAGTTAATTCTCGCGTACTGAAACGGTAAGGATAAACGCGGCCGACAGGTATTTTCGTAAAACGCAACGATAATACGATGAAAGATGATATACATATAAGTGGAGATTGGAGCACGAAGGCCGAAAAAAAACGTCGATTAAGGTTGTGGAAGTGGCACTCCATGAATAGAGTATGGCTACTTGCCGCTGTACACGAAACTACGTCACGTCCGCATTTACGCTAATCTGGCGTCGACCGGCAGCTTGGTTACCTCCTCATTTACTTGGACAACGCGTTCGCTAGACGCATCGTTTGATCCTGAAATGTTGTTTGGTTCGCGACAAACGAGGATCCGAATTCCCTACAATTCGACGAACGTCAAGGGATAACGTACAAGTTAAACGAAGCCTTTATTATTCCTTAGGTGAAATAAAATCAAGTCTGAGATGAATGGGCTTACGCAAACGATTAAATTAATTCCGAACCAGTTACAATTTTATGAACTCGATTGTAAACGTTACAACGTAATTTTCCCATGTACTGTGTAATCGTGCTCACAGATTCTCTGCCAAGAGTGCGACTCTACGAACCTATACCGTACAAGGTTACAATTATCGAGGGTCAACGATTGTATTTTATTTCTCCTTGAATTGCACAAACATTACTTTTTCTTGTATTTATAGTGAATGTTCATATTCATAGCAACGTCGGCGTCGTTCCTGTAAATAATTTACTGGGTCCATTTCTAAATAACTATCTATGATCGTTTCAAAATTACGTATTCTACGAAAACTAAAGCGCACGCGGTTCGTGTAATACGGGCAATATTTTCAAGTACAGTTGTTCTGGTACAATTTGAAAGGCCAGACGTGACCAAAAACGTAATCCGGAAGAAGCGATCGGCACGACACTAATTTATTAATTTATGCCAAAGATCCGCATACGCCCAAGCTCGGCAACGGTGACGTAACTGTAAACACAACACTAGTAACGAAAAGAATTGCTTGATCGAAGAAAGCTTTGTTAAACGATCAGCTTGTTTTTTTAACGAATCCAAATATTTTAACCTTTGTGCCTTGGGCCCTTTCGAAACTGGCACTGTATGACACACGTACGAATCGCTATAGATATAGTTTTCTTTTTTGTTTTTAGTCGGAACAAAAGAATAAGTGGTTCCTCTAAATACCGTACTTTATTTACAAGTTCGTGAGCAATTCAAGAGTTTTTGACGATGACTAAGCAGTGACTTCGGTACCGTGACGAAATCATTTGCACCGCAATTTCTAACAGCGTCACCAATTAAATATCTAAATACATATACAGTGCGACTAGATCGTTATTATTAAAACATACTTAGCGCCAGAAAAATGTACGTAAAGATTATACGCTGGCGTCTGTATAGCGTAGGTATTTTTCAAAATGTATATGTATAGGTGTACGTTATTGGTGTGACATTTTTTTTCAACATCTAAAAATGTTTCATTCGAAAATTGTTGTAAAAACAAAAGTCAAGAAATTGTAATTCAATACGTATTTACATTGTATAGACTTATCTAACTAACGAATAGAAATATACATGATATTTCTACAAAATCGTTTAACGTAAAATTCCAATGAAAATAGGAGAAAAACAAGATACGGGAAAACTTTCTGTACCGATATTCTTATTACGGTACAAGTCATTTTTCGTGACAAATGTCATGTATTTGTCAAGTACTAACAAACATTTGTTTGTCGTAGTAAAAGTATTTACATAGTAAAAGAACCGTTCAATGTACTGGTCTTCCGACGTTACCACAATGCCTGACAGATTTTCAGTGGGAAGCGAAATTAGGTCAGCAACAGATAGGGCGTCTTGACAGGTGAACGAAACCATTCAGGGGACACCATGTAGCGGAAATTAAAGTGCTATAAATGAACGCATAACCGCGATGAATACATATATATGTATTTATATGCGATGATGATTTAACCGCGGAAGAAAATGAAAATGATAGAATGCGTTAAATATGGATTTAACGTCGTACGGGTTAGACGAAAAAATGTCTGAGCAATCGTATCACAACAAGGTGATACGAAAAAGCTAATTCATTCGTTCGCACAGTGGGCAGGTTCATCGTTAGAATCGATTCCGCACTCATTCGAAATCATTGTTGAGGTAAAACGATACTGATAAATGACAAACGGTATCTTGCACACTCGAAACACAATCGTAATTTCAACACCGTCACAAGTGATAGCGAAGAAACGTCGAATAACGATTTAAAGCAGAGAGAAATCAAGGAAGCTAAAGGCGGCACACGCCATTTTTATCTCTCAAGTGTTAGCCATCACGAGACAACCGATCGTAAAACACGATTGTTTTCTCGTTTTCCAAATGAAACTGAAGGAAATTGTGTACTAACCTTCTTGTGAGGATACCCTGCGACACCGTTTTATCCCAGTACTTGCATAAAAACCCGTCAATGTACACCAAAAACCACCGATAACGATCCACACAAACCCATCCACACAGCCGACCGGCGCGCAACTGACTGAGCGCATACGGCATCGACCTACGCCAGCGTAGCTAGTCCCAGTACTGACCCACCAATAGGAAACATGCGTAACATTACGAACACCTGCAATAATCCACAGCTGATTAAAATTTGAAATGAAAGCCTTTAACTATTATCAAATTTACCTCTATCCTCGTTAACGTTAAATACGATTGTTTTCAACGAGAAACATTGCTACATTCAACATGATACAATTCCTCGATAATTATTATGTTTGAATAATGATAATGATCCTTCAATTTTTAAGGTTATTGACGAATTTGCAAGTAACGTTGAATTTTATTCCTATACGATGCATTACTACCACCCATTTTCATTAAAATTAAAAATGTACAGTAATTAACTTAAGACATCTATGCATTTTTTATAAATGTATAAATAATAATCTGATCGATGTCGATATTACGATTAATCTATTGTGTAGCAAACAACCCTAAAAGTAATTAATTTTTTATTCTACTAAAAGATTTAATTAATAAAGCATTCACCTTTACGGCTACATTTATATCAGCATAGTAGGTACCTGCCTTATAACAACTGGCGTAGGAATACAAGATAGCTTATGACATCACTAGTCCCGTTTACCCATTTTCTGGACCGGCACGCCCCATCCTCTCTGTTACACATTGTTATGAAAACTTGGAAAAGTTGTTACATTGTGACAAAAAATACAATTTAAATATTCGAAAATCGAAAGAAATTTAGAAGAGTTTGATATAAAAGCAATGAAACGAACGTACATGAAGCACGTAAAAAAAATTTCTTTTTGTTACCAGAAAATAACACAATACCGATATGTTACGACATCTTTATTTTCATATTATTTGACCTTTCTTAAATTCTAAAATTGAAAAATTAACATATGTATATATACACGCGTATATGCAACAAGTATCGTAGCATTTTATGCAGTTTTCTTCCAACAGTCGTTCTCGGTGTTCTTTTGGAGGGAAATAAATTGTAAATTATGTATCATTGTTTGTATTACAAAATTAAACAAAGCTTAAGACTAGATCACAAAAGTTTTAAAAGGAAGGCAAATGGAAAAATGTATACATTTATATACATAACACGAGCATAAATACACTGCAGTATACATTTTAAATTGTTTAATATAAATACATATAAATTATATGTTCATACGAATACATTATTTAAATTATTTCTTCGTTATGCTCTACGATCTTGACACGAATAGTGTACAATGTCGCCGTTCGGATACCTAGCGAATGCGCTGCAAAAAGTAATTTATATTATGATTGAATTTAGCAACAAAGATTAAACTATATTACTTGTAAAATGTATAAATACAAACCTCTGATTGCCAAATCTTTTCTTACATACTGGACATATGTTAAATTCCGTCATAAGAACGTTTTGCGATTCATAATGCATACGTTGCTCCTGCACTTGTAAGTGTTCAGCATAAAGTAAACCTTTCAAAACTTGTATTCGTCTTCTAGCATTCAGTTTCTCCTGCAAACTAACTTCTAAAAAGTGTTTTATTCTTCCTATCGGCACTGTATCTGGTAGAACATCTAATGCCTTCAATGGATTTATTTTTGATGCATGTTTTTCAAGTAATTCAAGTGCCATTTCCAAATCAGGTTGCGCTGTACGTTGAATCTCGGAACTACATCCTAATAAATATTGTTTTAAATATATACTTACTTTTACTATTTAAAAGCGAATTTGGTATTGTACACAATCAACTTTTACCTGTTTTCAAAACACCATCGTTATCAGGTTTCAATAGCTGTTGAATAAGCATTACGTAAACCTTATCTGCATCGTCAGACTGTTTTTGTTTATCTGCAGCTTCTTCATTTCGAAGTAGTAGAAAAATAATTATATAAATTTGTAAGTCAGTCCCTTGAATATACAAATTAATACTTACTTTGATACCTGTTGTATACATTGTGACAATACTCGGTCGCCTTTGGTATATCATTAAGAATACTAATATATATCGATATGGCTTGTTCGTGGCGTCCCAGTCGTCCAAGAATAATTGCACGTTCCTCGAATAAATTATCAAACGGAAAATGTACTAATATCGTCTCTGGAGTGTAATATACAGATTTCTCTAAAAACTGTTGTAATTTTTGTCTAATATGTTGACCTGCTTGTTTTTCAGCTGGTGTAGCATTATCGCTCATAGATGCTAAACACTTCTCTTTATACTGATGTATTAAAACATTATGACACAGTGAATTAGTTTCATTCCAAATATGTACTACATGCTCCAAATACGTTATAACTAAATCTTTGTAACAACGAAGAAGATAATCCAATACTTTTGGTCTTGGCAACTGCTCAACTTCCTATAATTACAAATACACTACTTATGAAATTGATAAAACCATTACCGAAATAAAGATAAAATATTACGATATATCTAACGTTACCTGTATATCTTCCATAAAAATTCGAAGTCCTTGTTCTGGATCTTCATTCAGAACCCAACCAGCAAATTTTAAAATTAAATCCATATGATCTTTGCCAAGATGCTGCAAGTATTGTATTGTTCTCTCGGTGCCCCTGAGACTAGGATCATTTTCTTTAGCATGTTTTTCAAGAAGTTCCAAAGCTTTCCTATGCTGCCCTTTAGTTTGATACAATATGATAAGCTCAGGATACTTTTGATACATTAGTAACGTTTTCTCAGCTTCTGCTAGATGACAATGGTTTAATCTAAGTAACGGCGCTACCAATGCATCAGTCGTCTAAAAAAAAAAAAAAATACTCTCTAATACAAATTCGACTAAAATTATTAAATTCTATCAACTGTAAATTATTACCTGCAAATAACATTTTAACAGAGTCGTGTCTATAATTTTTAAAAGCTGTTCGGTAGCTACTGCTGTCATACTTTTTTCTGCTTTTGTATCATTCACTAACTGAAATCTAACTTCGGTAAGAAAAACTATTAATGCGCGCAAACCTTTTTCTAAATCATGATCTTGTAGTTTTGACAAACTGGCTGTTGAATCATTGAGTTCAGGATTATTGCTTGATAGTGTAACTAAATCAGGAAACAATCTAATCACTTCATATGGATCTGTTCCTAACTTTAAAAATAAATCCATTGCCTCTTGAAATCTTTTGTTACTAAAAAGGTAATGTGCGTACAATGTCTGTATTTTATATGTCTGTTTAATTTTTTCTTCTTCGGTTATATCCAATAAACTCTGTAATAATACACGAAATATTTTAATTGCTGTAATGTATCTACAATTCCATTTGATAATATTAAATAAATAAAAATATCGTTTACGTACAGTTAGTTTCAGCGCGAGCTGAAACTGGTTTTGTTCAAGTAATGTTCTAATTTGTAGTGTTACATCGACTGCTCTGACACACCAGATGTGACTAATAGACGCTACAAAAATCTTTCCTTGTTTACATCTATATATAAGTCTAGCTTTGTTCAAGTCTTTTATCGTTTGAATGTGTATGCAACCTTCTATAGTATATACTTCTAATGTGTCATGTACAATTCCAAGTAGATAAGGATCATCCCATGCTGAAATAATGAATGTGATATTAAAATATAATAACTAGAAATATCAAATAGTCATTCTAAATTGTGTACCTATTGCACTTGGTGTATCGGACCATTTAACTGGATTATGTTGAACCAATTCACCTTTTGTATCCATAACAAATGATTGAGAATCTTTGCCTAATACGAAAGAATCATCAGACAATTTTGTAATACTTGGTTCAGGAGACTTTCCAGTTGGAAATAATTCTTTGGGCTTTTCATCCATGGTCAAAATTGTATAAGACAAACCACGGAAACCCAAAATCAGTGATTCACCACACCTATGTTATAATTAAGGCAAATCTTATAATTCTACAGAACTAAATTACTTATTTTGTAACATACATGCAATATACTATACCAAGCTAATTCTCGTGGTATATCTGGTACAGATAGCTCAAACTTTTTCAATTCCTCAAATTTTTTTCCTATGGAACAGTAGAACTGTAGCTTACGTTTTACAGCAACACATAAGTGCACAACTGTATTTTTATTACTAGTTGAACACTCTGTTGATTGTATTGCTAAAGTAAATAATGTAGCACCACGAGTTTTTGGTAGTTGGTAAATTTGTTGAAAATTTGGAGAATTCAAATCATGAACACACACTATATTATCTATAAAAGAAATAATAAGTTAGTTTGGATCCCATATAATTCAAAACACAAAGAAACAAATACCTGTTAATATTATCAATAAATTATATTCTGGTACAACATCTATCTGTGTGATCCGTTTTTTATTAAAATTTTTACTATGACGTAATAATTCTAATTTATGACTTTCATCTGATACAGATGGAACGTTATACATCAGGAGATGACCCTCTCTTGTACCGATTAACAAATTGTCATCTGAAATAATTCATTCCTATTCACTTTACTTCATTTATATGTATATAAAATTAAATAAAAAATCAAGTAACAGTATTAATTAGTCTAAATGATTAAAGATTGACTGTCTTAGAAAGCTAAGTCAATCGACTAATTAAAAGCTTTTCATATAAAGGTTATGAGTTACCTACCATACGCAGCCATAGACTCTATTTGAACAGAAATATTTAATATCGATGTTTCTTTGTAAGCGTCGTGCATTTTCGTGTATTAAATATAATTCCTCTACTGGTTTTCAAAGTATTAAATCAAAAGGTTAAAAACCATTGATACACTATCACTTGTCACTGGTTATTATTTGCGTGTTTGACAACCAAGTACATAAAGTGTGTTCAAATAAACTGAAAGTATCATATCGATTGTTTGTTCATACATCCTACGTATGATATGGACATTTACGAAAGTTCTAGTATTTACTTTTTTATCATAATTTCTAAGATCTTTATTAATTAAACAAAAAATGCAAACGCAAATGTTGAGACTTTTCACTAGAAAAACCCTTACTATTACTAGATTATAATGATACCTAAAAAATAATGATAACAATGACCATAAATAGATACTATGTACAAAGTATGTAAATGTTTATATTAGTTTAGTACGTATAACACGTATGATTTAAGATACGAAATAGTAAAAGATATTTCAAATTTATTGGCGCCCTTATCAGGAACATTTTCTATATAGTTGGCACTTTTGCTATTGAAAGATGCTTATATTTTCTTTTGCTGATTAATACGTAACAAAAATGTCAAATTCACTTGTGAATAAAGGGCTTGAATTACTAGGTTATGAAAAGAGTTTAAAACAGGGTTTGTATCAAATTCATATAGGTTATAGATTTGTGTTTAGCTGTTAACTTCACAAGTAATGCAAGCTTTCTATTTTGTAGAGAAAAAGAAGAGGAAACACGTAAAATATAAGGGTACATTGGACTTGATTCCCCCAAAACATAGAGTATTATCAAAAAATGACAAAACAGGTACATATACGTGTTATTTGAAGTCACACAATACTTGTAGTAGGCTGTTTATCAGTCGGTAAAAGTTATACATTTTTCTCGTAGATCTAGGCACAATACTTGGACGATCAAGTAAAGTGACTGTTTATGAAACCAAAAAACGATTAGAGGCAGAAAAGGATCCTACAGATGAGAATGTGCAAGGGCTTCTTATGCTTAGCAGCAATCGCATCAATCCAGACACAGCAAACAAGGTACTCTTAAACATTTAGAATAGCTTTTTCAAGAAATTATAAATGTTGTTAATTTGATTATAGTTATTGAATCGAGCAATAAAGAAAAAATATATTCCAAAGAAAGAAAAACCTAAGGAACCTGAAACTACTGTATTCACTGAAGAAGATTTCAAGAAGTTTGAACAAGAATATGTGGATCAATAATTTGTGATGTATCATTCTTATATTTTTTAACTTACTTAGAGAATTATTACATTCATTCAAGTATTTTCTATTCTATGCATAAAACAAGTGCACATGGATGTACAAAACATTTAATTACATTCTGTATAAAAAGCACCATTTCTTTCTTAACATACATAAAAACAATATTTCAATGATTTGACATATTCATATAAATGTTAAATTTCAATGTATTCTAAATTGAAATTATAAAATGTTCAATAGTGATTGTGAAAAAGGTAAAGTAATATTAATAGTGACGTTAGTTTCATTTTTTTATTATACTGTATGGGTGATTGGTCTACCATTTATTGATGATAATAGAATACGATCACTTTTTGGTTCTCAGAATGTAGCCTTAATGATACCTGCTATTTTAGGTTTATGTTTCATTGGTGGATTAGTATTCTTCACTATTTATCATGTCAAGCCATATTTTTCATATGATAAATTAAATAAATTTCATGAATCATAGATTCTATATGAAAATACAAATAGATGAATTTCAATTTATCATTCAGTCAATAAATAGACAGTGACTTGAAAGATGAGTTATATAACTATATTACATCACTTACATTACCTCATTAAAGTCCAGATTACTCCATTTTTATCAACTATGTAAGAGAAAGAAAATTAATAATAAGCAGCTTGAAATGTTTCCAAAAAAATTGATTGTAATTGGTCTTTCTGGTGTAACTTGTGGTGGAAAATCTACTTTGACTAAGAGACTTCATAAGGAATTAAAAAATTCAGTTACAATAAATCAAGATGACTATTTTTTGCCAATAGATGATCCACGTCATATAAAAATAGTGGAACTCGATCAACTGAACTTCGAAGTTATAACTAGCATAGATATGGATAAAATGCAATCAGATGTTTTAAAATTAATTGAATCATTGCCGAACAAAAGTAATTTCGCAGAAACGAACGAGAAGAACGTTCTAATACTCGATGGTTTTTTACTTTTTAAGTGTAAGGTTATTTCCGATTTATGCGATAGAAAATATTTTTTAACCTTAAATAAAGAAGAATGCCAAAAAAGAAGGGTGGAAAGAATTTATGATCCCCCAGATGGTCCCGGGTACTTTGAAAAGGCTGTATGGCCAGAATATTTGAAACATATGGATGAATTAATGAAAGACAAAGATTTATACAAGACGATAACATTCATTGATGGATCGAGAAATAAAGAAGAAATATATCAAATGGTTTTTGCAGAAATAAAAAAATTGTTATCTTAAAATTTTCATCATGTCATTATTACACATGAAAGAAAAACACTTAAAACTAAAAATAAATATACACCATGAACTGGTCTGGATATTTATGTAGCATTCAGTGAAGACAAAGTGATGTAATAAACAGTAGCTATATAAAGAAATATTTCCTATACATTCCAGATTACTTGATACAAGATGTAAATAAAATTATGAAATATCCTTTCTAATAACCTAAATCATTTTTATGTTACTTTGTTAAGTTTAGAATAAAACAATTGCAATAGCACATTCATCTAGTATATTAAATGTTTATATCAATGGATCACTTCAGATTTTATTGTAAAAAGCGTACTTCACTTACCTGGCACAATTGTGCATTGAGCGTTTTTTTCATGAATTGTAATTATATCTGTGTTCATCACTTTTGTTTCTGTGACAAATATATGTACATATATCATTGTTGCATTATGTGTAACGAACTTGATTTTATGAACTCCTATGAAAATGCCCTTGTATGAATTGATGTAGCATAATTATTTTTTGTTAAAAATGTGATAATCTTGTAGTTAAGAACTACAATATTCTAACTACACCATGTAAAATTTCCTTTTGCTTTCATATTATTTGTAAAGCCTGCTTCAGATGTTGAGTAATTATCGAGGAAATAATTTTAAATTTCATTCTGTATGCATAATATATTTTGTACAAAAATTAGTTATATAAGGCTTAGGAAATAAAGTATACTTGAGTTGGTAACTCCTTCACAGACACGTGTTATAATTTACAATTTATTGTTCAGCCTTTGGTTTCAGAGATTCAGAACAAGCTTACGACTTATTATAGAAGTAACTTTTTTTAATTTTTAATATTTTTTTGCATTATTTTTCGTATGAATGCCAGAGTAGTTTCGTCAAAAATTGTGGATTTTCATCTTCATCCAAAACAGGCTTATAAATATTTAAGTCTTGGCTTTTAACAAGATTTTCTCCATTTGTTTTCTGTTTTTTAATAAAGATAACGCACAACGACGTGTATATGTTACATGGAATAGGCGTTATGTTTAGATTGACCTTGCACATTTGTAACATTTGTTGGAGCAGGTCCAGCTGTCTGATCATCTTGATCATTTTGCCCGCATGCTTTTCGAACATATTGTGGTGTGAGAACAACTTCTTCTTCCATTTCAAGTACTCGCTTATCTAATTCCATACATGTCGCCATCTCCTTCTCTAGGTTTGCCAACATTTGCGGTGAATTATATTTTTCTGGATCATCATGAAACACTACCATACCATCCTTTTGATTAATTGTTGCAAAAATCTCTCCATCTTCGATCTAAATATATAATATATCCGTCATTAATTAATGTTCTAGATGCATCATATTATATTTACAAAAAAAAATGTATTTACCATGTTTAATATGTATCTTTCTGCATCAGCAGGTCCAGCGAGTTGAACTCTGCTTGCCACATCACTTAAACTAAGCGTCAAAAAAGTCTTTGTCAACCTTTGTATATTTTTCTTGTACAAATAGCTGAGCACTTGTTTTACAAGTCCCATATTGTGATCTCTTGTAAAAAGTTGTTGATATTTGGTGATAACCTTCTGTACTTCTTCGCAGCTATTCATTAGATAAGCTGTGGCCAGTTCTTGATATTGTTGACTCAGAGGCTTCATGTACCTATTGACCACTTGACTCGTGTACCTAGGTAGGTTTAGAACTTTCCCATGCATTATTAAAGAGACCAGGATGTACTTTTTGTAGGCCTCTAACATAATGTAACTAACTGCCATTGCAGGTGTTGTAACACATACTTCAAAAAAGTATAATGCTCTATTATAGTTCTTCAGTGCTGTGTATATTATACCACCATAATAATAATAAAGCAAAAAGTATTTTGAATCAAATTGCCCTCCTTCTTGACTGATGCCCGTAATATCTATGTCAAGAAATTCAAGAGAAGGTTTGAAACATTTAGACAAAAGACATAGTTGGCAGAGATCAGCATGTATAGAAGTTAGTTGGCTACCAAAAAGTTGAATTTTACGTATTGCACGACACAATAATTCAATACCACGCAAAGGTATTTGCAATTCAACTAATTTTTGTGTAAATAAATGACATAATTCTGCATCTATAACATAAATTATAAGCAAAATAAGGTTATCAGTGTTTAAAAAAGATTTAAATTTTTCTTTAGGAAAGAACAGATGAAAACTTACATGTATCAGGAGCAAATCTAACTTGCTCTCCGTTACAACCAATGATAAATTCTTGAACCTGATTAAATAATGGTTTGTAAGTGTCTGCAGTATTCGCACCACTAGGATTAGACAGTGAAAATTTCACACACAGCACTGCCAAGATACCTAAAGAATGTTGTTGCAGATCTAACGTTTCCAGAACGTTATCTAGGTGCTGTCCATTTTTTATTAACACATCTGTGCTTTTACTTATTATTTCACATAGTTCTCGAAAATTACCTTTAAAGAATAATATATTTATATTATACATGTACAACACAAATACTTATTAAACAGAAACAAATACATTCTTCCTTATATGTCCAATATCAGCATTTCGCGTTTAAGTACTACAAAGTGAAATATTGATATACGTGTTTAGAATTTGGTCAGACATATAGGCCTAATGTAGAAATCGGATCTCCGAAGGATATGAATGAGATTAATTAAAAGGATTATTTAATACTATACGAAACAGATATTACAAACGCGTGTATTAATTTTCTGATAAAGAGGCTATTTCATAGGAATGCAAAAGATTTTAATAAAGAATTATTTGCGAATTATTGCCCTTATAGGTTATGTTCAGAAGAATACAGGGAAGGTTTAAACATCTGTCGCACCTTGTTTCGAAAGCGTCCGCACATTATTTACAAACTGCTCCAATGCCGACGCCATTACTGCGAATGCTTTCTTCTCATCACCACCTTTGATCGGTGGTGAACCGTATTTACAGAAATTATTTTCGCGAACAAACGATCACCTAGGATGACGTTTTGAAACAGACAACCGGAACGCTCCGAAGCATGTTACAAGAATAGCTGGTTGCATCGAACTCCCTCTTGTATGCTGCAACCAACATGCAATTTGAATCAAAATCTATTCAATTGAATTTAGTCTTTTTATAAACTTAATTAAGTCCCCTTGTATTTCGTCAGCGATGCAAGTTATCAATACGAGCGTTAATATTTTCGTTATACTTTTTTTATGCAACGTGCGTTTAGCAGCGAACTAATTTAAGTTCTCGAATAAGAGTTACATTTATGTTTATCTTAATCTTACATTATTCAATATGTTTATAATAACTATACATAATACGTCGACATCGATACAAGGAAGAGGATATTTATACTGTTACCGAGAGTAATAAAGAACTCCGTGGTTGCTAGGATATTAACGATTGTTACGATTCTGATAATAAACAAAACCAAGTGCTTTTTCCTACTATCGTTCAACATATTGTTGAGAAAGTACTTTATTCATAGATCGAAAACAAAGTATTTTCGTAATGTCGAGTGCAACATACGATGAGCTTTGGAAAAACGCACAAACCATTTTAGAGGAACTTGTTCAAACAGACACGAGTCTGCAAAACGCCAGGCCGCAAAAGGATCGTATACAGGCTCGTAATATAATCTCAGAATTATACGTGAAGTATATCATTGTCTCTAATAAGTTAGAACTGTGTTACGACCAAGTAATACAGCCGCAAAAGCGAGTATTATTAAGAAAATTATTAGATTCA
Organism: Hylaeus anthracinus; assembly: GCF_026225885.1. NCBI lineage: Eukaryota > Metazoa > Arthropoda > Insecta > Hymenoptera > Colletidae > Hylaeus > Hylaeus anthracinus. The sequence goes on along the minus strand of NW_026534330.1, from coordinate 1,138,319 downwards.
TGCGTTGGCAGAATCTTGGAGTTGAAACACGAGTTGGTCGAGATAGATCTTTCGGAGTATAGTTATTTCGATGATATTTTGATAAAGTTAAATATCACTCCACAAGAAATTGAGATTCAACTACCGAGATATTTTAGACGCGAGCATTCAAAAGAAATTGAAGAAAGACGACAATTTATAGAAAATATTTTAAGAAATACAGGGGTTTTAGACGAGGTGATATTATCGAAAAGTATCACCGAATCTGAAGCGATAAGGCTTATACAGGTATATATAGATTTTTCAGACAAAAAATTAAAGATAAAAAAATGGAATAATATTTATTCGAAATTTGCTGATAAAATAAAGCTAAGTAATGCATGTACGTCTATAAATAATTATTATACATATATAATAACAAGATTTGTAATCGAAATGATTTAGGCTCACGAGCGTGCAAGACAAGGTCGTCTAAGATTTCAGTTTATAAAAGAAATTCGTAAAATGAAAGAAAAATCGGGAATTAAAGTGGAGATGGAGGTAAAAGATAAATCGACCGAAGGAGCAGCTGCAATAAAAATTCAAAAAATTTGGAGAGGGTATAGTACTAGACGAAAAATACGAAAAAGACGCCTCGATGAAATGTTGTTGATCGGTAATTATTGTCTATGACAACAAATTGTAATATAAAAGAATAACAGTAAATATATTGAAACATACTTTCGAAGGTATGCTTCAACCAAGTCAAGAAGTTACTGAAAATGCTAGACAGGCTGAAAAAGTTCGACAAGAGAGATACGAGAAACAAATGAAATACCAAGAACAATACGAAACTATGATGATTGAGACTAAGGAGAGAATACGTAACGAAAAAAGTGCTATAATGGAGGAAAATATAAGAAGTGAAATTCGAAATTGGGTAAAAAATTGTTTTCAAGAAACGGGAAAAATTCCTGATTTGCCATCTGCTGAGAGTGGTGGATCCAGGATCATATTTAGTAGACAGGTAATATTTACATTTCTACAATAAATACAAAAACAAGGCAGCCACGTTGTTTTTCCATTTAGGGTACCGAGAGTACCATAAGCAAATCTACAGCAGTATCGTCAAAGGAGTCCAAGAAATCGAAAAAAGCAAAATCAAAGAAAAACAGTGAAACTGAGCAATCAGAAGAAGAAGCAGAGCAAGGTTTTAAATTAATTTCATCAAACTTTTTATCAGAACTGATACATGCTAATCAAAAGTACCAGGAAGTATGGAAAAATAAAGACGAATCCATGAATGCTGAACAATTACCATACATAAGTATGATAAAAAGTGAAAAAACTAAGGAAGTTGAACATGATGTAAGAATTGCAGTAGACCAAGCACTCAGAGGTAAACTTTTTGTAGAATTTTAATAATTAAATAATGCATAAAGTTATGGTTATCTGTTTTTTTCTTACTTGATGTATACGATTGATAAATTGTTAATAATATTGAAACCCTATAATTAGCCGATATAGAAGCCCTTCAAAGTGCATTAGATAGGGATAGAGGGTTTAAAGGAAAACGTGCAAAAAAAACACAGAAACGAATTCGTCGTAGTGGGAAAAAGAACAAGAAAAGGAAAGATAAAGATTTAACTCCTGATAGAACAATGGAATCTTTATTGGAAGAATTAGTGACAGAAGGCATTGTTAAACTTCATAGAGAAATTCCACTCCATGACTTTAAAGGCGAAAAATCTTTTGCTAATTACAGTTTAAGAGAAAAGGGAAAAGATCCTTTACCAGCACTTGGTTAAGTTACACAAACAAATTATTATATTTTATAGTTTATGTTTCTATACTAATTTTTTAATTTGTCAAAATTATTTATCATAATAGGAGACATAAGGCAATTAATAGCCGAATATTGTATTCTCCCTTTGGGAAACAGTACTCTTAGAGAACTTACACCGCTAGTAAGATCGGTATTGATAGCTGGACCACATGGTAGTGGTAAAAAAATGTTAGTAAATGCAATTTGTACAGAACTTGGTGCTACTTTATTTGATATTACGCCTGCTAATATCGTTGGAAAATATCCTGGAAAGTCAGGGTTAATCATGCTTATTCACTTAGTATCAAAGGTATTCTAAAAATGATAAAAGGAATAAAATAAATGACATCTAATTATTGATTTCAAAGTAATTATATTGATTTTCAAAGTGTAATAAAAATTTTATATTTTTTCAATTTTTTATCAAGATGTCGCGTTTATTGCAACCATCAGTCATATTTATGGATTGTGCTGAAAAACCATTTGTCAAGAAAGTTCCAAAAGCAGATAAAACCGATCCAAAACGTTTGAAGAAAGATCTCCCTAAATTAGTCAAGAATATAACAAATGAAGACAGGGTGATTCTTATTGGAACTTCAAACTCTCCTTGGGATGGAGATCAAAAGCTTTTATATCAGACTTATGATAAGGTCATATACGTTCCCCGGCCAGATTATGGAACTATGTCTATTGTGTGGAAAGATTTATTATATAAAGTTAGATTTTATTTATTCGTAAATTATATCGTATTTTTAACCTTGTGTATATCGTATATCAGAAAAATTATTTTTTCTTTTTTATATATATTTATAGTATTCTGGAATTAGTAGACAATTCGATACATCCGCTATGGCTAAAATTTGCGATGGCTTTACTATCGGAACTGTATTGACATCAATTAATGAGGTATCGATAGAGAAATCATCGCGTTAATACCGTCGCTAATTTACATCTTTACTCGCGTCTCAGTATTTTATACTCGCACATCTTGATATACAGGTAATGACCACAAAACGAATGGTACAGTTAAGAACTCATCCTTTAACACACGGTGAATTAATAAATGCGCTGAGCACTAAAGACCCGGTTTATCGCGAAGAAGAGGATGCATTTCTAAGTAGCATATCAATAATAATTGATGTTAATAAAGTAATTATATTGATCATTAATCGCAAACTTCCAGTAATGTTGTATTACAGCCTGGCTGGGAAAAACACCAATACATCGTAAAAAACAACGTATGCTCGAACTGGAACGTCAGAAACAAGAGGAAGAAGATGAAAAACAAAACAGAAAAAGCAAGAAGAAATCTTCGTAAGGAAGTCACCTTGCACGATTGATCGAGCTAATTGTATAATTTTTTTTATTATGCATAAATTATTATAAGATATTTACATTTTATTAATTTTGCAATTCGTCATACAAAAATTTAAATTAGCATCGTGTTACGTATATATATAATCATAACGTGATTATGCATAAACATCTATATCCGTAATAGTGATACGATTACGAGTTTTTGATAGTAGATGAAGAAATCGATTACAATCAGATTCAAATAAAGAAAAAGAGAGAAATCCAATTTCCTTTTTCTATTTTCATACTAATTCTGAAATTTTCGTCGACACTTTTGAATGTAGCTTAAATGTTATATTTTTATTCATACAGAGTATCGTTATAAACAGCTGTGATCTTCCACTTTCATTTACATATTTTATTTGCGATTAACTAAAAATATAACGTGGCCCACTGGGAGATCATATGGTCCTCGTTGAGAACCACTGATTTACACGATTTTCTTTACCGATTACCTGACTACTCGCTATCGCGTACAAGAGTTCTTGCAGAAATGTATGTAAAATCGATTTACGTAAGTTAAAGTAAACACAGTAGTATGACGACTGTGTACGTTCAAGATCAAAGTTCTTAGTATCGGAAAAAGTGTCTTTTGTTTGATCGAAAACCACGTTTACGGATGACACGAGAGGAGTCAAGTAAAAAAAAATCATGTGCTTCTGTTATCTGTCTCACTCACTCGCTCACTGCCGATTATAAAACGTAATGAAAATTTTTCATTTCTTGCTAGTGAGATACTTCTTTGGAAGCTACCAAATCGAATTACGTTTAATACGATTTTGTAATTTTAATATCAACGTTTCGTATGATTACAATACACTTGAGATATAGCGATTAAAATAGCATGTGTCCCGATAGTTAATCGATAAGATACCTGAATTTAAATTTTAATACACTTTTACCGATTTCCCAATCAGTTTATGGAATTTTGATAATTTGATAATTTAATGTAATTAAACGAATACATATGTTGTGATTACAGAAGTGCCAGACAGCAATAGATACCGATCTTTAGCCACGTGAGCGCGAGTTAGGGCAGGCACAATTTCAACTCGGCTTGTTTTTATTCATGAACCTCCCTTTGTAAGAGAGATAAGTAGGATGCCTCCGTTAGCTTTGCATCGGGGCACAAAAGTCTCGTTAAGTCTAAAGTTACACACGTTATATGTTTCTTTCTTCGGTTCACGTGATAGAGCATACAACCAACAGGCTCGTAGTAAGTTAGTGGCAAAGACCTCTTTAAAGTACTACCGGATAGATATAGTACTTTTCTTTCATAAAATATACGTACATATACGTAGATATATGGATATACATATATACAAGCGCAGGTAAACAGAACCACACGACTACGACAGTAATCGATTGGTCTTTCCGTATTCTGATCACGCAGCGATATATTCCGATCACGCGTAGATATATTTTAAAATTAATGACTCGCTATCCAAGTTCAACATCGTCCTTAATAAGAAAAATAAGATAAGTTCTAACTGTTGCAATAGATATTCCAGAAATTCTGAATCGAATCGCACGATTATCCTGTCGTACTCTTACGTGCTAGTGACATTACGGTCAACATAAGGATATCAAAAAATCGATATTCAAATGCTAATGAAACATAATCGATTTAGTAATTTGTAAATGCGTAGTTCAAATGATCTGATTTAGACTTTTCGGTAAACTTTGATCGATGCGAAAAGATTGAAAAAAAACAAGAAAAGAAAAGAAGAAAATTTAACAGACCTTGATGTATTAGAAATATTGACGAAATCCGCTAGCGTAAGGCTACGTTACTGTCTCAGGGGTATCGATCTCTCGCGACGTTCGAGCGTGTTACAGGCGACGAACTATTCCACGCCAGTTATCGTTACCGATAATGAGAAAATTATGTAAAAACAAAAACGCGGAAGATCGACATGTGACAACTGCATGGCCACGAATCGATCTGGACATCGGATTACATGGATGTTGAATAGCCTGTCGGCTAAACGAGTAGCTACGTTTCAACAGAAAAGTGGAATATTCGTAACAGAAGACGAGAACGCCGGTCCAACCTAATGCGCTTGCGTACCGGAAACTTGAACTCCTATTGGTCGACTCCACATGGTCTGATGTCAGACCACATGGTCTGTCCAATTCAATAATAACGAGATGCTCACGAGCTAGACACTAGCCAGTTCTCTGCGACGTGCTCGCGACGTTGGTGATGGTTATTGACGATAAGAAACCGCACGTCGCGCCTAAAGTCACTGAACAGCAGAACCATTTTCCAGTTTATAATATTCGATACATTCCATTGTTTCTTCAGTACTAAGAACGCAGGCCGGTGGACACGATCTACTCTATTCATTGCAAACAAATTTCGTTGTGTATAATCATCGGATCCCGAGGATCCTCGAGCGAAAGGAAGGACAAATTTGCAACGTTTGCCAGGATTATATCCACGTGTGAAGTGAGTTATTATACGATGTTTCATTTCTAATAGAAATACACCGATTTCCTCGATTTGGTTATGTTAGCAAATTTTTGTTACACGCAACCGAACGTGGTATAGAATGATTGATTAATTCCTTGCTTGTTGGACATTTCATTTTTCAAATGGAAGATATTACCTCGTTATTTGTACGAATAAATCCGTTCGATATTTAGTTTGCTTAAACTGTTATACATATCGTAAAGGTGTGTACGATAAATATTTTGAGAAATATTCATTTTTTTCACGAAATTCAATTAATTTTGTAGATTAAATGTATACAAGTGTGTGGATCAAATTCTTTCGTTTTTACGACCGTACGTGTGTTTATTAGTTCTATGGCACGCTATAAATGGCTTTCCTTGAATTACCACTAACCACTAGAGTCTTTAAGATCGATTGTCTCATTCGCCACATAGTGCTGATATTAAATATATCTATAAATCTTTCTTAAGGTATCAAGTACATTGCAGCGTACAACTTCACAGTTAGTTGTTTCGATGTCTCACATATCGTGTACCGTAAACACCCTGTTTATCGCGGTCGAATTGCTTGGAAAACGATTTCCGGTGCTCGTGCTTCTCGTACAAGGATCAGTGGCTGGAAAAATAGAATTTTTACGGCTTAACTCTGATTCGTACTGTCATAGTGCCACACTATAATAAATCTAATGATAGCGAAGCCTACCTTGAAACTACAGTTACGAAAGCGTGCAATATCATTTCTAAAAGCGAAAATTAATAACGTGAAAGTTTGACTGGGAAGCAAACAAGCAATTTATTCTCGGATCACAATAACTGCCACGTATAACCTCCGATAGAATACGTTATTTTCATAGTTACGAGATACCGTCAAACGTGTCGCACGTCATAAAATATTATGCGAAAAATATATTTCTTTAATGTAAAACAGCGCGTGTGCAATTATCAAAAATGTTTCAAGTCTGACTTGTGTAAACTTTTACTACTGCGTCGCGCTCACGACGTGTGTGCTATACTTGCCTGCAGTGGATTATCTACGTCGTTTCAAACATACGATATTGACTAATTACTATTCCTTTACGAAACGTGAACATCCATCTCGTACAAATATTAGCAATTATAAATCGTACAATACGAATACAAATTCTTAATCATTTTTCATATTTCAAATATTATGTGTATACACGTATATGCTGTTGATTAGTTGACTTGAAAGTAAAAAACACTAATCGTAAAGATGCTTAATGCAAATTTCTATTAGTTTTTCTCTATAAACATTTGCTAATTCATCTTTGATTCACTTATGGATTCAGCGAAAATAATACTGTGTAATTCGAATGTCTGATACACGCCATTGATCGAAGAGCAATTAATTTTACGAATGAATTAAATAATTTTTCAAATCATTCGATTCCTTCGTCGTGTTTGTTGAGTCAATCGTGTGTTACCACAGACTGGTAATTGAAGCAAATCGAATCTTCTCACTCAACGCGGAAATCTGAAATGATTTTTTCATTAATCCTTTGATTATCGTTAAATTTTATTAGATTAAAAGGGATCGTATCAGTTTGGAAATTGTGTGAAATTTGTTTCCTAAACTAAACAATTATTAGATATTTTACTTGGCTTTATTGCGAAAATTCATTAAGGTTGTAACAAATAATTGTTCGCAAAACTTATTTTAACAAGTACTACTTTGGAAGATTCAATAAGCTATATCGAACGATCATCGCAATTTTGATTCTATGCGCATGTATGTCGCGCAACACGTGATCGGCTGGTGAACTAGGCAATGTGCTGAATGGCCAGTTTAGTCTCTTGCCACATTTTTTTTATCTCATAGATTTATTTTAGGAATAATTCCATAATGTATGGAACGCGATATAAATGATATCTTCCCCATTTTATACATATGTGTTTGATATCTGTATTACAAAGGTTAATCGCATTATAGTCATATCAGAAATTCTATCAAATATAATTTGTTTCTCACTTTCTTTTACTTTCGTGTGGCAATTTTGCTCGTACGTTGCTTAATCGTATTCGATAGTTGGCGGAAGTGTAGTTCACATACAATGAATTATGCTTGTCTCATTGTATTTACAACGAATAACAAATCTGGAATAGCGCATTGGTAATATGTGCCACCTGATCTGCAAACAATAACCGTAAAAGTATCTTACATATTTTAATGTAATCGCGTTATAATTTTCAATACTCATTCGGTGAAATACGAAACACGTGTTAGCAATTTGTAACACGAATTTCTTGTTAATGCATATATTTGTATTAATTACTGGCTTTATTAAAATCGCGACCAGGTCTTGTTACGCTCGTAATATAATCGATAATTAAAACAAGTATTCTTAATCTGAATGTTATGTAAACACGAGACAGACATTTTATCGAGTATTATAGCAGACCTTTATATTATCTAATGGATTGTATCTATTCGCGCAGGTTCCTTTATCGCATCGTTTCTACGTTACGAACGTCGAAATGACCGATTTAACGGAACTATCGCACTCGATAAACTTTGCGTATTTCAAGGCTAGTCGTGTTTACCTTAATACCGCAACGATTTACCTGTGTAGGCTCGTCGAATATAACAGAAAATTGTTCGAAAATTTATAGTATGTTTACAACTATGAATGTATTCGGTATCTTAAGTTGAAACTATTCAATTACGGCTAAACAAATTTAAAAAAAAAAAGAAAAAAGAAATAAAACTTGATAAGTAACGATTTTTCCGTCTGACATTATCGTATGTACATAACTAACATGGCTGACAAATAGTATACTTGTCAGAATAGATACATGTTTCTCCTTCTGACAAGCACAGAAAATATGATATAATATTACATTAAAAGTTTATTGATTTTATGAACTTCGTAATAGTAAAAGTTAATTAATTCAAATTAAGAGCATAATAATAAAAATATTAGTATTATTATTATTGTTATTGCTCGGATAACAATTTCGGTAGAAGTTCTTACGAAGATTTTTACGATACAAATAGTCGATAAATATTAAGTAATACGAGTGTAAAATATTCGATTACAGCGAATACACTTAAGCGACGTAATGAATATGTATTATTATCTATATTTGAAATTCTCGTGCGAACCGTGACCACAGTTGAGTGTTACATCAGAACTTTTCAATTTACATAAAAAAATTGCAAAGTACTAAATATGACCTTTTCCTACTCTTTTATCTTGATCGCTTTGCTTCTAAAAAGACGTAGTAAACGCAAACGTTGAGACGCGAGCATACTTCAACAACGCAAATGACTTTACACGGAGAAAATAGTAATCGGTTAAGTCGATGAATAAATAGTTACACGTATCTTTGTGAACACTTTTGTTCTTCGCGTCAAATTATAATTGATTGGATATGGTGTCGTTATACATATAAATTAATTACGAGTGTCGTTCGTTATCTTAAAAAAGGATAAGATAGGAAAGCTACAGACGAATAAAAGTAATAGTCACTTAATTTAACCAATTATCATTCCTTACTTATATCTAGAGCTTCGATAGCTATACATACTATATAATCACTCGGTTTCCAAGGGTAACTAATTATCATATTTTGGTCCATGTGTCTTTCCTGTAAATACTAATTAGATGTATTTAATAATCGAACTATGATACAGGTACACGGGTTCTGAACGACATCTAATGAGATCATAATTTGTTAATTTATCTGTAATTTAACTCGTTTCTCTCGCGGGTGTCCAGCGTATTCTCGTGTATCACGCGATACCTTGTGCTTTGACCGTGAACTTGCGCGGCGCAATCGTAACATTCATAACTGTCATTTTAACACTACTGCACGCGAGATGGTATATAAAATAGCGAATATTATAATACGATCGTAATTATTTATAAGATGACGTTAACGAATCGTAACATTTATCAATAGAGTATGTTAATAAATGCTGCGATGTATATGTATGGATAAGACCATGTATACGGAATATCCTTTGAGGTCAGGACACTTTAAATCACATGCTCGCTATTGCGATTTCATGAAATATTCGTGTAACCCCGAATGCATAAGGAAATCCAAATCCTATCAATTATTCAGCAACTAAAACTTTTTCCAACGTTTGCATTTCATGATTCATATGCGCTGACGTCTACGACTCATTATGTCACGTGTGCATTTAATTACTCTCAAAATAATTTATTGTACCACTATATTCATCAAAATTTGCTTTGAGAGAATCTTTTTGCTTTCATATTAATCGTTAATATTCTTTTTTTTTTTTTTTTTTTTGTAAGAATTTGTAATTAACATTCTCTCGAACTTTTTTGTTTCTGTTTGATCGGTAGTCTGTTTTACCAACATATTTTCCCATTTTGAATCGCACGTTGCAAAAGTAATGTAAGAAAACACACAGATACTACTATTGCGCAAGTCCATTTATATATTTTTTTAAGCAAAGATTATCATAGGTGAAAATGTAAACTAAATTGATTTAGTCCTTAGCGAATTCAATTGAAATCATTCAATCGGTCGTTTGACCGAGAAGCGGAGATAGTTATTGCAGTAATCTAATGCAATTGTCGAGACGTCTGAGTAGACTAACAGTGCAGCAAACACTGTCGACCTGCATATGAAAAATGTTAACTGTAATCGACGAAGTAATCCTTAGACTTAATATTTCTATTTGTACTGGATTTTATAATATTATTAATAACAAGTACTTTTGTACCGTACCTTTCAGCTTACTGTCCACTAGGTTCTCACGCTTGGTAAATTCTGCAAAAGGAAAATTTGTAAGATTGTCGTATTATTATACCTATAATAATGCCAGCCCAGTTCGAAAGTGCAAACAGTCCCGTCGCGAGAGAACGAAACATAATGAACGGTACTGCTCCGTATTCGGTCGACGATGAGATCGTCATCAGCGGGTTTTCAGGTAAGAAAGTGTTAATTTGTGTGTTTTGCAAAATGTCAATATGTGTATGATTAATAGCTATATCGAATACTTGGTAAAATTTCAGGCCGCTTTCCGGAGTCCATAAACATAGAAGAATTTAAAAAGAATTTATTTGAGGGCATCGATATGGTCACCGATGACCCACGCCGATGGCCTTCCGGAATCTATGGTGTACCAACGAGAACCGGAAAACTTAAAGATCTCTCGATGTTCGACGCTACCTTCTTCGGTGTTCATGCCAAACAAGCTCATTTAATGGATCCACAACTCCGCATGCTATTGGAAGCAACATACGAATCGATAGTCGATGCTGGCATCAATCCAAACGATATCAGAGGATCTAAAACTGGTGTATTCATCGGTGTTTCATCGTCGGAAAGCGAAGAGATTTGGGTCACTGACTACGAAAATGCCAATGGTTCGTGTACTTCTGATACAAACGAATAATTTATTTCTCGTATGAGAAATATGTACAAATTTGAAGTACATATGTATATTTACAGGATATGCTTTAACGGGCTGCTGTCGAGCTATGTTTCCAAACAGGATTTCATTCACATTCGATTTCACCGGACCCAGTTATGCGATAGACACTGCGTGTTCTTCATCTTTGTATGGCATGCATCAAGCAATTGCTGCGATACGTTCAGGAGAGTGCGATGCAGCGATTGTTGGTGGTTGCAATCTTCCTTTGAAGCCTACGCTATCTTTACAATTCCACAAGTTAAATATGTTATCCCAGGATGGCACTTGTAAAGCATTCGATGCAGACGGAAAAGGTTACGTGAGAGCAGAAGCCGTCGGAACTGTCTTTCTGCAAAAGGCAAAGGATGCGCGTAGGGTATACGCGACTGTACTACACTCCAAGACGAATGTTGATGGCAACAAAGTTCAAGGAATCACTTATCCTAGTGGTGATATGCAGAACAAATTAATGCGGGAAATTTACGATGAAGTAGGTATCAATCCATCCGAAGTTGTGTACGTGGAGGCACATGGAACTGGTACCAAAGTTGGAGACCCGCAAGAAGTTAATTCCATCGCAAATTTATTCTGCAAAGGCAGAAAGTCACCGCTTCTTATTGGTTCTGTAAAATCTAATATGGGCCATGCAGAACCTGCGAGCGGAATATGTTCTCTCGCCAAGTTACTTATTTCCATACAAGAAGGTGTGATTCCAGGCAATTTGCATTTCAAAAGTCCAAACACAGATATACCAGCGCTAAGCGATGGAAGGATACAAGTCGTAGATAAAGCTACTCCGTGGAAAGGTGGTCTCGTAGCGATTAATTCGTTCGGGTTTGGTGGAGCGAACGCGCATGTACTTCTTCGTACCAATACAAAGCCAAAATTGTCGCCAGTTTTAGATAGTAAATTGCCTAAGATGGTTACGGTATCGGGACGTACAGAGGAGGCTGTACAGGTCATCTTAGACAAAGCCAACGAACACGAAGAAGACGACGAATTTATTGCCCTTCTTCATGATCTTCATGCGAATAACATAACAGGTCACAGTTACCGAGGTTACTCTGTAATGGGAAATATTAACATCGAAGAAATCAATCAGCTGAATGTTACGTCGAAACGTCCTATTTGGTTTGTATTTTCTGGCATGGGATCCCAATGGGCAGGCATGGGTATAGAATTGCTTTCCATCGAACCATTCCAACGAAGTTTGCAACGGTGTGCTGATTTTTTGAAACCGGAAGGAATTGATTTAATGGATATTCTTCTAAACAAATCGGTCGACCCCTCCGACAATGTTGTCTACAGTTTCGTAGCGATTGCAGCCATTCAAGTCGCTCTTGTCGATTTACTGGCTCATATCGGTATTCATCCTGACGGTATCATTGGACATTCGGTTGGTGAGTTGGGATGCGCCTACGCAGATGGTACTTTTACCGCGGAACAAACAGTATTGGCTGCTTACTTCAGAGGAAGAGCGATTCTTGATTCGAAACTACTGCCAGGAGCGATGGCTGCTGTTGGATTAAGCTGGGAAGAAGCTAAAGCACGATGCCCGCCCGACGTCTTCCCGGCTTGTAACAACTCCAGCGATTCTGTGACCGTTTCCGGTTCAGTCGAGGCCATCAACAAGTTTGCAGAAACTCTGAAGAAGGACAACATCTTTGCGAAAGTAGTAGCTAGTTCCAATGTTGCATTCCATAGCAAGCATATAGCTCCAGCAGGTCCACACTTACGCGCTTCGCTTGAAAAAATTATACAGAATCCGAAACAACGATCCTCTAGATGGATCTCTACGTCGATACCTGAAGAAGCATGGGGTAATCCATTGGCGCAACTTAGCTCTGCAGCATACCATGTAAATAATTTGTTATCGCCTGTACTCTTCCAACAAGGACTCACTCATATTCCAGATAATGCGATAACAATTGAAATCGCGCCGCATTGCTTACTGCAAGCAATTTTACGTCGATCACTGGCACCAACCGTAGCCAATCTTGGTTTGCATAAGAGAGGACATTCGAATAATTTAGCTTTCTTATTCGAGAACATCGGAAAGCTGTACATGGAAGGTGCACAACCTAAACTGTCCAAATTGTATCCACCAGTCAGTTATCCAGTCGCTCATAGTACCCCGATGTTAAATTCTCTCGTTAAATGGGATCATTCTATAGAATATAGTGTAGCTAAAACCTTTGGTACGGAAGGAACCTCCGGAGAAAATGTAATCACGGTTGATCTCTCGAAAGAATCAGACGCATTCTTGAGTGGTCATAAAATCGACGGAAGAGTTCTTTTCCCAGCTACTGGTTATTTGGTTCTCGTTTGGAAAACTCTTGCAAAAATACGCGGTCTCGACTACGAACAATTACCAGTAATCTTTGAAAATGTATCCTTCCTACGAGCTACTATTATGCCGAAGGAAGGCCCGATCAAGTTTTTGATCAATATATTCATGGGAACTGGTGAATTCGAAATTTGTGAAAACCAATCTGTGGCGGTAACAGGAAAAATATCTGTACCTGAAACCACTGATAAGATACTGTTGAATTTGCCTGTACCGGTTGTTCGAAATGAACGTGAATTATTGGATTTAACTCCCGGAGATATTTACAAAGAACTCAGGTTACGAGGATACGAATACGAAGGAATCTTTCAAGGTATTAAATCCTCCAACAATCGTGGTGGTACTGGCAAACTGGCTTGGACCAATTGGATTTCATTTATGGATACTATGCTTCAGTTTAGTATACTTGAGAAGGATATGAGAGCGTTATATATACCAACCCGTTTACAATATGCCGCTATAAATCCTAGCCTTCATCTGGAACATGTTAATAAGTTAAATGCAGACGAGGGAATCCCTGTATATTCTTACAAAAGCATAGATGTCGTTAAATCAGGCGGTATTGAAATAAGAAAAATGAAAGCCAGTTTAGCTCCGAGAAGACAACAGTCTCAAACTTCTCCTAAATATGAAAAGGCCACATTTATACCTTATGTGAATCTTCAGCCGTTGGCACAAGATCCTGAGAAAGCTAAGCAACACGCGCTCACAGCTATATTGCAAACTATTTACGATAACACAAAAGGAATAAAAATAAAAGCTGTCGAAGTAGCCGAAAATCGTTCTGCAGATGCTCTTCTCGCGCCAAGCGTATTGAATATTCTTTATAGCGAAGTCCACGTAACTGTAAGTTTTTTTTCATGGCTATTATTTTCTTTGCGTGCCGTAAAGGATTAAATGCATGTATCACGAATTTTGTTTCTGTAGGTTGATTTACAAGTGGCTACTACAACTTCAGTTGAAGAGTACAGCAGTTTAGCATCACACAATGTTAAAGCTGTAAAGCGCAATGTGAATGTTGAACCCGTTGGTCAAGATTTACATATTGTGATTGCATATAACGTCATGTCCGGTAAATCGGAGAAATTAAACAATCTGTCACGAAGCTTGAAGCCTGGAGGATTTGTATTGTTGGAAGAAAATGGTCAAATTGATCTTAATTTATTGAAAACCACAGATCTATCATATGTTGGAAAACAAGTTCTGTCTGGAAAGTCTTATCTATACTTGAAAAAGAAGGAACAATTGTCGGAACCGATGGTCGTACATTTAACAGAAAAGAATTTCCATTGGGTCGAAGATGTCAAAGCAGCTTTGAAAAAAGCCGCGACGAGTAAACAACAAGTTTTGTTTGTAAACCAAGGCGAACCACTGTTTGGTAAATTTGTTTTCCAGAATTTTACATGTTTACTGTCAAAACACCTTTCATAATTGTTACTTGTAACGCTATCTATTATTTTCAGGTATGGTTGGACTCATGAATTGTATTGTTAAGGAAGAGGGTGGCTCAGAAGCGCGTTATGTATTCATCTTAGACAAAAACGCACCCAAATTCAGTCTAACCAATAAATTTTATGCCGAACAATTAGACAAACAGCTGATAGCCAATGTCTTAAAAGGAGAACAATGGGGATGCTTTAGGCATTTACTATTAGATCAGCAAAATACAACAGCATCTCTCCAAGTTGAACATGCTTATATTAACGTGTTGTTTAGGGGCGATTTGAGCAGTTTGCGATGGATCGAAAGTCCCGTGAGCTATTATATACCAGAAAAATGCCCAAATACGGAGTTGTGTCATGTATATTATGCACCGTTAAACTTCAGAGATATTATGTTAGCAACTGGAAAGTTGCCGCCGGATGCTCTTCCTGGAAACTTGGCCAATCAAGATTGTATATTGGGTCTTGAGTTCTCTGGACGTAATTCGAAAGGTCAGCGAGTTATGGCTATGGTACCAGCACGTGGTTTGGCAACCACTGTTGTAGCTGACACTGGATTCATGTGGGAAGTACCCGATAAATGGACTTTAGAACAAGCATCAACGATTCCAACAGCTTATTCAACGAGTTATTATGCCCTTTGTGTCCGAGGAGGCATGAAACCTGGTGACAGTGTTCTTATTCATGCTGGTAGCGGAGGTGTTGGACAAGCCAGTATTTCTATAGCATTGCACGCAGGCTGCACAGTATTTACAACTGTTGGTACACAAGAAAAACGGGACTTCTTGAAGAAAATGTTCCCTCAGTTGACCGACAGAAATATTGGCAATTCTCGAGATACTTCTTTCGAACAATTGATACTTAATGAAACTAACGGTCGCGGTGTTGACATAGTGCTCAATTCATTGGCTGAAGAAAAATTGCAAGCCAGTATAAGGTGTCTTGCTGTAGGTGGCCGTTTCCTTGAAATAGGAAAATTCGATCTATCCAATGACGCACCTCTGGGAATGTCAATATTCTTGAAAAACACTACTTTCCATGGTATACTTTTGGATGCTATCTGCGAAGAAAAAGGACCAGTAAGAGAACAAGTAGTGAAACTCGTTCAAGAAGGAATAGACAATGGCGCTGTTCGTCCACTTCCTGCAACGGTCTTTTCAGAACAACAAATCGAACAGTCATTCAGGTACATGGCTACGGGTAAACACATTGGTAAAGTTCTCTTGAAAATTCGGGATGAGGAGAAAAAGAAAGTCACACATCCAGCGATGAAAGTAGTTCCAGCTATTCCTCGTACATATATGAATCCAGAAAAATCCTACATACTAGTCGGTGGTCTTGGTGGACTTGGTTTGGAACTTGCAGACTGGTTGATCAAGCGTGGCGCAAACTATATAGTATTGACGTCACGATCTGGAATACGCACTGGCTTCCAGGCGTTATGCGTTCGTCGTTGGCGTGAACTTGGTGTAAACGTACTGATTTCTACGGCAGATGTAACAACATTGTCTGGAACAAAACAACTCATTAAAGAAGCCAGCGCATCCGTTCCCGTTGGTGGCATATTTAATTTGGCAGCTGTTTTACGAGACGATCTAATCAGCAATCTTCAGGAAAGTGATTTTACAACGGTCGCGTTACCCAAGGTTAATGCAACTAAACATCTGGATGCAGTATCCCGGGAATCTTGTCCCTCATTAGACTACTTTGTTGTTTTCTCATCCATCTCATGCGGAAGAGGCAACATTGGCCAAACGAACTATGGTCTTGCAAATTCTGCTATGGAAAGGATAATTGAATACAGACAATCAAACGGTTTGCCTGGTCTCGCGATACAATGGGGAGCCATTGGAGATGTCGGCTTGGTTATAGGTAAATTTCGTTTACTTTCCAATCGAAATTAAGTTTCATACATTATATCGTGTGCCATATTCCTTGTATTTATTTTCTTTCAGAGGCACTGCATGGTGGTAATGAAACTGAAGTGGGTGGTACTTTACCACAACGTATTTCAAGTGTCCTTGAAACGATGGATACGTTCCTTCAACAACCACATCCCGTTTTGTCTTCCTTTGTTTTGGCAGACAAACGTAAACTCTCAGACAATACGAACAAAGTCAGCATTGTTCAGGCAGTTGCTAATATCTTAGGCATTAAAAAATTGGATTCCATTAATACCAGTGTTACTTTGGCTGATTTCGGAATGGATTCTTTAATGGGAACAGAAATCAAGCAAACTCTTGAACGGAGTTACGACTTGGTATTGACGCCACAAGAAATTCGTGGTTTGACGTTCGAAAAATTAGCCGCAGTTGATATCGCTCCGTCTGAGGGAGTAGCTGAATCAGAAACGGTAGTAGAAAATGATGATGGAGTACGATTTCTCTACCAATATGACGGCAGGGCACTCGTACCTCTGGAGCCACTTGTACCATTAAAAACAAAGAGTGTAAAGGGAACTCCTATATTCTTTATTCATGCTGTCGAAGGAATGGTAGATGTTTTCAAATATATAGCTAATGAATTGGAACGATCTGCTTGGGGATTCCAGTGCGTCAAAGATGCCCCTTTGAATTCTATATCAGACTTAGCGGAATTTTACATAAAACAAATGCGAAACATTCAAAACAAAGGACCATATCACATAGCGGGTTATTCCTTTGGAGCTTGTGTTGCTTTTGAAATGGGAATTCAACTGGAAAATGTAGGAGAATCGGTAACTTTAACTCTACTCGATGGTTCACCAGAATTTATAAAATTACATTCTCAAACAATTGGACAACACGCTGGTTCGAAGGAAGATCCGAGTGCAGATGGTTTGCAAAAGTGTTTGTCGTTCTTGATTAATCAGTTCAATCCGAAAGTTAGTTTTATTCAGGTAATGCATATATTCTTATTTCCATATACATACCATATAGAAATTTTATAATAATATTCGTGTAATATATTTCACTACGTTTATTTTCTACAGGGGTATAATATGCTGAAAGAACAGCCTACCGAAGAAGCCACATTAAATAAAATGGTGGAAATAATAAATAATTCCCAATTAAATGACGAGGACTTGAAAGTTGCTGGTGTCTTATTATACAAAAAGCTGTGGGCATCTTATTTCTACGAACCGAGTAATAAATACAATGGGAAAATCAGATTAATTAAGACCAACGAAAACTATATTCATCTAAAGAACGATTATGGTTTATCAGAGGTAATTATTACATTTAAGTATAGAAAATGTAAATTAATATTAATTGTATTTATATATATGTATATATTTCATAATATTTGTAATATTTGCAGATTTGCAAAAGCCAAGTGCAAATTAATGAAGTTCCTGGCAACCATAGAAGTTTTCTAATAGGAGACAGCGCGACACAAATTGCAAAAATTCTGCAAACGTAAACTATTTTCTACTTATTAGAATATCAGAAAATTGAGGAAATAATCTACTACATTTATATCATTATTTAAATGTGCATAAATGTCGCATAGATACGTTCTATAAAGTATCATGTACTATAACAGAGATCATCGAAACTTAATATTTAATATTTAATATGATTCCTAGATATTCTTTGTAAAGTTCCTTTTGTACAAATGTTTCTCCCTTGAAGTTTCCACTCGCATTGTTCATATCATTTGCATTATTAACTCGCATAGCGAATTTATATTCCTTAATCGTAAATTTTATAAAATGATATCGAGATAAAAGTGTATCTTTAGTTTCTGTTTTATAATTTGTAATAATTTCATGTAGTACAAAGGGGTATTACTATAATTATTCAATGGATCTTAAGTATAAATATTTATAGTACATTTCAAACTACAATATTTACTATGGGTCTTTGTAGTGGTTTCTGGTGGACAAGTTACCATTACTTAGACATATAGAATAGACATATATATTGTTGCATTATGCATTGTTAAGTGTCATTTCATGTCTAGATTTCTGGGAATCCATGACGTTTTTACATACAAGAAATATGTGCGAAACTGATTAAAAATATTTTACAAAAGAAACGAATGACGTTTGAAAAATCTTATCACATTTCCCATCTCAGTTTTGTATATTTTTTAATAGTGTATCTGAACTAATATTAATCAACCATTCCAGTGATAAATATTAACATATATTCTATATATTTATATATCTTCACAGTCTATTGCACATAACATACTTAATGCTTTATTGAAAGCAAACACACTATTTTTTCATTAGCAATAAGTTTGTTAGATAATAAAAGTGTACATGATTCTAGTTACTTTAATTACAATTAAAAGTATGCAATTTACACTTGTTATATGTTACATATTTTCTTGTGTTATGTTGATAAGCAAATAAAGAGCATTAAATAAATTATAGCTGTAAATACTATGAACCTAATATATTCGTTTGAAATTTTATTTTATGGAAAACCCATAAATATAAACTTAATAGATATTAACATAGTCTAATACTGATATGTGTAAATAGATAATAACCTATAAGAACACAATATTTTCGCTAAACAAAAAATGCTTTATTTAAAAAATCATAAAACATTAAAAGCGTATATGCTTTATAAAAAATTAAATGTAATATATGCTCTTAATTCATAAAAGGAATTTATTTTTCTTGTTTTGTACGGTAGTTGGGATCAGAGATTGCAGCATTTTGATCACATGTGAAAGATACAGTCAATGCATAACGAATTCCAGACTGTACTTTTTCAACTGCATGTAAATTTTCACTACCCGAAGTAAACATAGATACTCTACCTATAAAATAAGTCAAAAATTAGAGTTACTCTTCTTTGCATGTATCATTCCTGGTTATTATTGTTATTTACCTTTTCGAGGTTCCACTGTTGTATTAACATTATCTCTATCAATAAATATAAATCGTCCTCCCTCAAAGTCTCTTCCAAAATCATTTAAATAAAGTAAAGATGTATAATGGAATGATTTGTAAGTTTCCTATGAAAAAATTAAATTCAAAATAAAGTACTTCTATCTAGTTAATAGCAACCAATTAACATACGCACCTTGTCAACATGAGGATGCCAGTATTCATCGTGTATTGTTTTTGCAGATACATTAGTCATTCGAGAAAAGAATGTTGGTTTTGTTAAAAATATTTTATTGGCAGGTACCCCAAAATTATGTGCTACTGCATGTTGTATTTTGGTTTTCACTACCCTGCAAAAATAAAGGATCATGTAACTATTGAGATTTATATATCTTCTTTAAACATATATATATATGACAAATTTACATACTTATAAATTGCAAAGTCGGCACTATTAAATATTTTTGTTGTTTCTGGCAATGTATAAATATCAATAAAACCAAGACCTTTACTTAATGCACCAGAATGAAGATCCAAGATACTAGCACCTCCTTCTGAGCCACCTAAATTTAAACCATTCATTGCTACCTTTAACAGAATATCGGTTTCTGTTGATGACACTAGTTTATCTGTAACTATTCTTCCACATTTTTCAGGCATGCACTCAGGATATTCGTTTGTTTCTGCTTTATAATCTTTTGAACACTCAACATATTGAGTACGACTTAATAAAATCTCTTTTTGTTTTGCAAAATGAACTTCTTTACCCTGTTTACTATTATACCAAACTATGAATAACACTGCAAGTATTAGGGCACAACGCGACCATACCCTTTGATAGGGAAATGTCAGAGAAGGACCATACTTTCTGGAAAATGATATATCTTTTAAATTTCATTCATGAAATATCGATAATTAATATTATTACGATTACATTGACACTATTTATTACATAAAAAAGTACGCATGTTACACTTTGAAAATATTTTATACAAAATACAATATTTTTCCATTACATACAATGTTACATTTTCCTTTGGTGTATCTTTTACACTTTCTTCAGATTTCTCCTCTTTCTGGTTCGTCTTCTCTTTCTTTGCTTGTTTTTTCTTACTTTTTTTAATCACCTGTGACATTTTCTAAACAGTTCTTTTAACAAACTTATATTAACGACATTTAAGTCAATGACTATACGCTTACTATACCACTGAGACAAAGTTTAACCCCACAGTGTTTCATTAATTCAGTTATTTCTTTGTTAATTTGTATATATAACACAGGTGTTTATAATACTTTTTAATTTTTAAGTTTTTCTACGTATTTTAAATGTATACATAACTCCACGGAGAACTAACTCTCATTTATCATTTATCATCAATCGGGCCCATGAAGACTGTATAACATGTATAAGGAGCAGCGATGGGCAAAACCCTAGGCTTCGAATAAACCTGAAGTTTGCCGATGTGTTTGTCTCGTTTCTTTCTTTGGAAAATGTTCAAAAGAGGAAACGAGACAAACATGTCGGCAAACTTCAGATTTATTCGAAGCCTAGGGTTTTGCCCATCACTGCCCCACTGGTACTAAAACCAGTATTAAATAAAATATTTAAAAAAATGATAAATTTGATATGATCACACATGCGCTGATCATTTTATTATTTCCTACACTTATTATTTAATTCAGGGTGTCCCAAAAATGTCGGAGTTCCTTGAAAAGGATGGTTTGATTAGTCGCGGTTTTCTGTCAATTCGGACAACATTTTTAGATTAAATTAATCTACAAATCTTTTAAATAAAAAATAAGTCTAAAATTTGTAATCAATCGTATTACTTAAACAAAGCTTGGTGTTCACCTTTATGATTTATTAAAACACTTTAATTACAACGAAATTTTAAATAGTTGTTATACGTATAATACAATTATCATACTGATATTAAGAACATACATATGTACACAATATATTATATAACAATTAAATCAAATAATATAATGTAGTATGGTATTAATGGAAAAATTTTAAATACACAGTAATACCAAGTATAGCTATTTCCAACAATATGATAAAAATCAATACAAATTTATTCATGAAAATATTTCTCTGCATCGCATGTAATATTCTTCGTGTTTTATCTAACTTTTCATCTGTTTGCGATAATCTTCTGTTTGCTCTCAATAATTGTTCTCTTTGTTCACTCAATTCAGAAATAACTTCTGTTCCTAACTGCTCGCTCTCAGCAGCAACTGCTTGAGATCTTGCAATTGATTGTGTAGAGCGTTCCAATATTACATTACCTTCTAGTAATGTACGTCTATGTTCTTCTTCCCAGTTGATTCCAAAATTCATCGTGATAATGTTGTTAAATTGACTTCATGAACAAAAGAAAATTGACTTAAATTTGAAGATCCATCATAAGCTCTACAAATTCACTTTCATTAACTGAAATTATAAGTATATATTCTGAATTAATTGTAAAATCAAAGAACAAACTGAAATATGTATCATTAGGTTTAAGTTACAACAGTAATTTAATTAATATTCAAATTTGTTTACTGCAACCATCATGATCCAAATCAAATTCTTCAATCATAAGTTCCATTTCTTCAATTGTTAAGTTACAATCAAATTTCTCGTTAAAACCTTCTAAATCTTTCAATGTTATCTTATTATTTGTAGAATTATTTGTAAATAATTTGAATGCGTATTTAATTTCATCTAAGAAACTTTGTTTAGTTAGTTTCTGTGATACTGAAGAAATATTAAAATTTAATTTTCCATACAATTTCTAATACAAATGTGTAAACAATTTTAAGAGTATATGGTTGTCCAATATCATGTTAAACATACCAACATAATTAAAATCCTCAAAGCAAATTGTGTTATAACCATATTTGTCGTACATTCGTATAATTGCTAAAACATGAGATTTTTTAACCATAAAACCTAAAGCTTTCAGTGTAGCTTTCATTTCGTAATAGTCTAAACAACCATCGTTATCGCCATCCATTAAATAAAATAATTCTTTCAAACGTTTTTTTTCACTTTCCACGATAATACTTCTTACAGTATTCGACATAATTAATAACAACCATTTAAATATTAGTAAAGTTTACCTTTTACTTGAATCGCATGGGACGATAAAATTGATTAACTTCTTTTGTTATTGACTCGTTAGAACGCAGATAATTGTATTCAGTCACAGGGATGTGCACTTATTTTCAATATTACTCTGACATGTTTACATTCATGTTAAAATTTGTTCGTGATCGTAACTGTATTGTAGATTACAGCACCGTATATTTTATTTAATGTCACTGCATTTAACCAAGTTTACATATTTACAATCTAAATACGTGATTGTACGTGATGTATCATGGATGTATCTCTATATATAGTAATTCGTTGTATTAACAATAGCTTTAAAAATAAAAAACTATAACAGGTAACAGGTGTTACTAGACTGCGGATCGGTAATCGGTAGATCGGTAGTTTAGTAATACTGTATTAAAAAATATTAGCGGTATTGGGTAGTGTAGTATATACCGTTATTTTATATTTTTGTTATAAATGTTATATTTGTTGTTGTTTAATTAGAAAAAATGCCACGTATTACTTTTTTACATCCGGATTTGGGAATCGGAGGAGCAGAACGATTAGTTGTTGACGCAGCATTAGCTTTAAAAAGAAAAGGTTATGAGGTTAATTTCGTGACAACTCATCACGATCGAGAACATTGTTTCTCTGAAACTAAAGATGGAACAATTGCTATCACAGTTGTGGGAGACTGGTTACCCAAGCATATTTTGGGTAGATTCATTGCCCTATTTGCTTACATTCGTATGGTAAGCTTATTTTGTTTATACGAAATATTTATTTTATTTTAATATGTTAATATTATATTTTTTCACAGATTTATGCAGCTATTTATATCATACTTTGTGAACATCGATCACAAATTGTTTTTTGTGACTTAGTTTCTGTATGCATTCCTATACTTCGTCTACGAATTCCATACGTAATATACTATTGCCATTATCCAGATCAATTACTTTCACAACCTGAAGGCATTGGTAAACAATTGTATCGTATACCCCTTAATTATTTAGAAGAAATTACTACTGGAATGGCACACAAAATATTTGTAAATAGCATGTACACACGTTCCGTATTTAGGAACACTTTTAAGAGATTACATATTGAACCAGAAGTTTTATATCCTTCTATTAACACAGATTTTTTTGATAAAACTCGGGTAATATCCTTGGAAAGAGTACTCGATAAAAAATTACCATTAGACAGTATTATACTCTTATCTATTAATAGATATGAACGTAAGAAAAAGTTAGGATTAGCAATAGAGGCATTAGCAGAACTTAAAAAGTACTTAAGCGACGAGGAATACAAGAAGGTATATTTAATTATGGCTGGTGGCTATGATAAAAGAGTTGAAGAAAATGTAGAACATTATTTGGAATTAATAGAACTTGCAGATGAATTACATGTCTCAGACAAAATAATATTCCTTCGTTCCCCTTCGGATATCGATAAAGTATCTCTTCTACATCACTGTAAAATTTTACTGTATACACCACCAAATGAACACTTTGGTATTGTTCCACTTGAAGCAATGTATACAAGTAAACCAGTAATTGCACATAATTCTGGTGGACCAAAAGAATCTGTAATATCTGGTGTTACTGGGTTTTTAGTTGATTTATCTGGTGATGCATTTGCTTCAAAAATAGCTTACTTAATCAAAAATGCAACATATATAAAAGAATTTGGTAATGCTGGTAAGGAGAGATTTGTGAAAACTTTTAGTTTTGCTGCATTTAGTACTCAATTAAGCGAAGTAATTGAAAATTTAATTAGCAATAACAAATTAAAATAAAATTTAAATTACCGAACTCCCATATAATTGCTAAAGTTTTACCAATTATATACTTTGTATACAATCATATATCTGCTGTCTTCATTTACGTAGTACAGAAATTGTTTTATGTATATTTATTGTTTGTCTTTATCTTTATTTTACACACACAAGATCATTAATTATATGATACATATAAAAAAAAGATCAAGCTATATTATGTTTTATTCTTTTTTAATCCATATAAATTGAAATGTTTCTTACATTTCTAAAATAAGATTGTACAATAAGAAATTAGTCCATTAATTGTAAACTGTCTAGTTTTTCACTGGAATAAAAACCTGCTTTAACTTGTCTTCCACCAAAGAATCGTCCATTCAAATCAACAACAGCCTTAATAGCACTTTCTATTCTTTTGAATTCCACAAAGATTCTAACAGCTTCCTCTGCAGCAGCTTCTGTTACTTCGTGAATAATAACTCGTGCAACATCACCATATTTTGTGTTACATTCATCTTTAACTTCAGGTTCAAGATCTTCATCTACTTCTCCAGGTCCAACCATATTACGTAACAGTACAACCTAATTGAAGAAAACAATGAACATGTAATTCTGAAAAATAGCATCTTTAATTATTTTAAACATTACCTTGCTTGGAGATTTCATTATTTCTGTAATGCTAGGCTCTTCAGTTTGCTGTGCTAAAGAAGTTAGTTGCGATGGAGGTGGTGATACAGCAATAGGTGGAGGTGGTGGCATGAGTTGTTCTCTTTCTCCTACAATTCTACCACCTCGTTTGCTAGTTTTCTCTACTTGTAAAGCAACAGACATTCCTTGTTCTTTTTTACCAAGCCCCTGACCTTCTTTGAAACCATATTTGGCCATTATTTTTGCTGCTACAGATGATGTTGCATAGCCCATGTTAGTAGATTGTCTTGGAGTTGGAGGTGGAAGATCAGATGATTCCTGTAGAGAGGGTGGTGGTGCTATAGCTGCTCCACCAGCAATACCTCTTGATGTTGGAGTCCTTTCCTCGTCCCTTTCAGGGGGAATCATTGTATTATTTGCAGAGGAAACCTGAAATAGATGTGTATATTACTTTGTACAAAAAATATACTTTTACTCTATTCTTTTTTTTTAATACTTTTATACTTCTTACCTGTGCATCTTCAAACCGTGAACTATCTCGTCTTCGTTTACGCATTTCAGTTTCTTGATCGTGTTCCCTATCCCGTAAATCTCGTAATTCTTTAACAACTTTATCGTATTCATTAGGCCACATAGGATCATACTCATTTATTACATTCCAATCAAATTCACCACCTACTCCGATACTGCTAACTGTACCAGAAGAGAGTGGATTACTATGTGGTCCTTCCTCATCTCTATCTGCATTTCGATTTGCTTTTGATTTTAAATCTATCACAGGTGCTAATACTGCAGTGGCTTTCCTATATTGTTCACGTTTTGGCTAAACACACAATGTAACATTGAATGATATTGTAGTTTAATTATTATTAAACAAGGAATTTACCTGTGTGGTAGCAGCTTTTTTCAATTGTAATTGAGATTGCAATAGCTTAATGCTGGATGACCAGCCAGCCACCTTTTCAGACGTTCGATGTTTATCAAAATCATCGTATAATGACATAGTATCGAACTTTTATTTATTTGTATTAAAACATTATATTTAACCTCACTTTAAAACTTGTCACGTATTTAATAACAAATCATAGTGTATTATTTAATTTCGTAAATGAAAATTGGAGGTATGGTTAATCACAGATTTTATAAAACCGATGGAACTCAGATATTTTAACGATTGAATCTTAGTCTGAAATGTTAATACAGTAACGCTTGAATCTTAGTTTTGCTTAATATCGTGGGAATGTTCCTAAAAGTGCCAAAATAAAATTTGATCCTTATTTTTCATGATTTCTTAGTAACAATTAAAATTCTCGTATTGTAGGTTAGTACACACTTGTACTAAAGCAAGCAACCAAAAGAAAGTAACTGTTCAATGTTCATCAAAACATATATACAAGCAAATGTAACTAACTTCAAGTGTTTTTAATCTCACTCTATTCGGCTTTATACGAAAAAAAAGAAAATATCTCTGAATCTAAAAAATATAGGTTATATTTATATTTATTTTAAAAGCTTTAAAGATAATGGGAAGAGATGTATTTAGATGAACTAAAGAAAATCTACGACCATATCATTTTTGTAATACAAATAATAATATTTACAACAATTATTTTATTAATTCTATTTTACATATATCTAACATATTGCAATTAGTATAGAATAACGTATTGCAATAATTTGATTAGAAATAATTATTGAACTTATGCATGGGCATATATGTATATTTCGTGATTTTATGATACCTTATTACGTCTCTAATTAAAAAATGTACAGGATGCTCTGAATTTTAAATGACAAGTTGTGACCATTCACGTGCATAAATGTTAATACAGTCTTCTATCAAAAATATAAACAGAAGTATTTGTTCGAAAATTCAGAGAAAGTGAGTAAAAAAAAAATAAGAGTTTCATCGTATGAAGTATGGTGCCTTTTTTAAGATTATGGGGTATTATTAAAATGTTTTGTTGTATTTCTTTTCATACATTCACATGTGTAGTATACAGGGTGTCCCAAAAGTCGGGGAGAAGCCGGAAATGGGGGGTAGCTGAGACGATTCTGAACAACAATTTCCTTTGCAAAAATGTCGGATGGGGCTTCGTTAAGGAGATATTAAGCGAAAATTCCGACCAATCAGAGCGCGCGTAGACCGTTGGAGCGGCCGCGGTAGCGAAGGTTACGCTCTGGCGGCCGCG
>NW_026534330.1:1039830-1110585 GCF_026225885.1 Hylaeus anthracinus | reverse complement strand
GCTACCGCGGCCGCTCCAACGGTTTACGCGCGCTCTGATTGGTCGGGATTTTCGCTTAATATCTCCTTAACGAAGCCCCATCCGACATTTTTGCAAAGGAAATTGTTGTTCAGAATCGTCTCAGCTACCCCCCATTTCCGGCTTCTCCCCGACTTTTGGGACACCCTGTATACTATGTGTACTTGTACATTGTACATACAATATATCGAGAAATTATAAATGAAGTTCGTCAATGAGCGACAGATATATGGTCACGTAACGACATATATCAAATATTATTCGTATTAATTCTTAAAATTGCATGTAGAGCAAATACCATTGCAATTCTGTTTCCAAAACAGGACTTCTCTTTTCGTAGTTTCCAATAAAACTTGGTTGGCACGTTTGAAACGCGTTTCATCTACGATGCTTGCGAATGCAAGACAATTTGGTCGAAAAGAGACATAATGTAGTTTCAAGGATATTTAATTTCGATATCAATCAATTTTTAATGAAATTATTATACTTTAATTGATAATCAGGTTAGAAGATATGAAAACTTCCCTAAAGGAAGTTGTCGGTTTCGAGATTTGAGTTGATCAGTAAAGGTGGCGTTTATGTTGTATAGCCGGCTGAAGTCTGAAGTTAGTGTTTGGAGTACGGTGAGAAGGAACGGTGGAGGAGGAGGAGGAAGTTGCATTTCGTTCGAGGTTTGCTATAAATAAGTTGAACTCGTTAGTAAAGTTTATCTAATAGACGTTATTTTAGACACGGGCACATCAGAATGTAGAAAGATTTTCTAATTAAAGGAATTCGGGGTTATCGAAAAATTTGTGAGTAATTGGTTGGTGTTTGTAGCCCTCTGGTAGTGAGTTTGGGAGGTATCGTCGTCACAGTTGCAACGGGAGTTTGGCGGGCAACGTAGCGACGATTGGTTGGTCTTCCGTCTCGTAGTCGATGGTCGCCGCAGTCATCCGGCTGAGTATCGGTTCGAGTTTTCCCAGGAAAACACTACTTCCCGCGGACCCATTGTCCCCAACGCGTCGGCGAAGCCCAACGGAAGGAGGATTCATTGTGCATATACACCAGGCACCGGAGGTAAGTCGCTATTCCACCAATAAAGAACGCTGCTATACGCCGCCGTGATTTCGAGTCCGCGGTTTCTTTCTGTGCAATTCCACACGTGGTCCTCGACTTCGCAGAGTCAATTTTTCGTTATACAATAAAGGAATATTTTCTTTCATCTTGCGATCTCGATGGGAAAATTCATTTTTGTCGATCGTTTCGTTTCATTTCGGTGCACCGTACATACGTACCTCGCCCTCGACCGATCTTTTCTTTGGTGAGGCAAAAAAAGCGCAGTACGGCGTCAGTCTTGGATGCCATCTTCGCGCCGTGGCGTACTTGCGTACCACCACTGCAAAGTGGGGGCGATAGAGCCACGTTGTACGATGGACGGCAATTTCTGAGGGTTTTATGTAGAAATAGTCGAATATCGGTTATTAATCTTCCCGCAGAATATCGTTACGTTACCGAAATCTTTCATACTGAACTTGCATATTTGTGCACGACGCCTATCACGACACGTGTATTTTATGTGCTTCTCGAGTATGGATGGATGCACGATGCCATTTTATACTCTTGTTTAAAGTAACTTATATATTTTTTTCAAGTACTTTTTCTTCGCATTATATACGTATATAAATCATGATTTTTATATTTTTCAACAACTAAAAGAAAAAGGAAATAATTTTTTTTTGTTTCCCTAGTTACTTCCGTGCTCTTATAGTTTCCTATACCTTACTTTTCATACTTTACCCTATGCTTCATTCCAAGTCATTTTTAGATATACATATACGTACTTATTGTCCAATCACATATGTATACTTATCAATCATCAATTTCTGTCTTTCTCTTTTGTTAGGCATCTTGTATAATTAAAAATTCGAAAAATTCTTTTAAATATTTTAAAGATTTTCTAATTCTATATATTAGTATAATATTCTACACTTTTTTTTTTTAACTAAAACTTTTAAATAACTTTTTCATTTTTATCAATGTAATTGATTTACACGTCCATAAAGAAATTTATGCATGTATATGCGTTCAAAATTGGACATGAAAGGGTGATTACTTGCTGTTACAGATTTTTTAAAAATGAGTTCGAGCGCTTGTTACAAATGCAATCGGATGGGTCACTACGCACGGGAGTGTCCACATGGTGGTGGTGGCGGTGGTAGAGGTGACCGTGGACGTGACCGAGAAGGTGGTTTCCCACGTGGTCGTGATAAATGCTACAAGTGCAACCAATTTGGACACTTTGCGCGTGAATGCAAAGAAGATCAAGATCTTTGCTATCGTTGTAATGGTGTTGGACACATTGCAAAAGACTGCCAACAGGTTATTAGAAATTTTAATATAAGAACAATAATAACATTGCAAACTAACCAAGTCTTATATCGTATTATAATTTGAAATGATTTCTACAGGGGCCTGAGATGAGCTGTTACAACTGCAACAAGACTGGTCATATTGCTCGCAGCTGCCCAGAAGGCGGTAATGATTCTGGACGTTTCGCGATGCAGAGTTGCTACAATTGCAATAAAACAGGTCATATCGCTCGCAACTGCACTGAGGCTGGAGGAAAGACATGCTATATCTGTGGCAAGACTGGTCACATAAGCCGTGAATGTGATCAGGATGAAAGGAAGTAGGATATAACTGGAATCCGTGCCGCTCGCTTAACGATAAGCCGTTTACCGTCGCGCGCGCTACTACCGGGAATTGTAGCTAGGTAGGGATATACGAACGTATGTTTCGTTGATGCGTATAATCGCTACAAACGCATTTCGTCATAATCGTTCGAATTTCTATCTCTCCATGCCCAACTCCCGGAAGCCCATTTTATTCCTAGTTTCCTTCCCCTCTATACATCGTTGTTCTCTTCGCAAGGGTTTTTTCTTATGATGTCTTTGTTTTTATTGCTGTTACACTACACCATACATGCGCGCGCGCGCACAAAGTACATTTACACATAGGACACATCCAAGCATTACATGAATACACACACTATACGATGTAATAATATTATAAACATTCGATTGAATTAGAGTAGAGACATGAATCCTCTGTCCCTTGACCTTCAAACTATCTCGTACGCGCATTGTTTTGTGATGCAAGATGTATGGATTCTTCATATACTTTATAAAAATTTTGTAAGGTCATCATTTATGACATATTTTGTCAGCTCGACTGACAGTACATTACACTTGTTGGTGATTCATATCGAAACTGGAAAGATGATCAAATCGAAAGGATAGTTAACATTATTTACGTAAGAGAGGGATACGATGAGTATGAAAAATCGAGACGCGAGTCAAACTCTGTTCCTTTCTCAATCCACGCATCTTGTATCCGGTCCTCCCTCTCGAACTCTCTAGCAACTCGAGAAAAAACAATTCAGAATTAATGGGAAAGGAAATGAACATGCCGGCCCTGAATACATATAAATAAAGTTTAGTAACGCCAATTTTTTATGTGTAAGGATGTAATGAGGATCGTTGAACCATTATCTCATAACAAACCTAGTTTCGAACGTCAACAAGAACTGCACAATTGTAGGATTATCAGTGTTTACGAGTTTATATACAACTATACTTGAAATATTATTTTAGATTCTGATAAACTAGGACAAAATAAGTATGCTTTGTATGTCAGATTCTTTAAGTGAAAATGAATGCAAGCACCGGTATGATCGTCATCGCAACGTATATATGTATATATACATATAAACACAGAAGTCTATACAAGTTTGCACATTTTGTACGTAAAAATATAATCGTTATACCGAGAGTCACCATTGTTCATATTGTCAGTGATTGTTGCGAACTTTGAAGAATGCAGTTGCATTTCACCTTACTATATCCTTACATATGCTGAAATATTTCGTTACTAGGTATATGTATATGTATATATATGCACATATGTGTATACATATATACATACGTATGTGCAGGAGCTGTATTTTGTACTGTAAAAAGCTAGATATACTCTGGTCGTTGCTGGTGATTAATTCCAATTATTCTTTTATTTATACGTCGCAGAAAAAAGATTATATTTTCATGTATGAAGTATGGCACTAATCTTTTTTTTATAAGTTGTCGAACGAACGAAATTTTTTAGATTCGATTTATCTAGTATTTTTTGTTAAACGGTTGTTAAAAATCATGAAATGATGAAAAAAACAAAAGTGAATTTAAAGGATTAGAATATTCGTCTTCGAACACTGAACTAGGAGAAATCAATAGGTTACTACAAGTACAAAGATACTAAAGAATTTTCTTAAAAAGAGAGAGAGAACATATAAGTCTAATAGGAAGCAAAATAGACTACAGAAAATTTTATGGTCACTTTGCGTTTATAAACATGAGCAATGTTGGAGTATAAATTAATCCAAGTCCTGATACTTTGTGATTCGTTCCGACGAACGAGTGATTAAATTTGAATTAACGAGATCTTGATTCGATCTAGATAGATCCAGCGTGAACGCGTCGTTATGTATGTGTTGATGATCCACGTAGTACACTCGATACCGATACTTTTGCCAGCAGCGACAATGTGTATTACTGTTCAGAAGCCAGGCGTGCCTGACTCGGTGGAACTGAAACGCCATGTGCGTTATATTGTGTAGTACAGGTGTCCTGCAACAATTTTATACACTTAACTGTTCGGGACTTAAACCGAT
Source organism: Hylaeus anthracinus (assembly GCF_026225885.1). Lineage (NCBI taxonomy): Eukaryota > Metazoa > Arthropoda > Insecta > Hymenoptera > Colletidae > Hylaeus > Hylaeus anthracinus. Next base: position 1,105,862 of record NW_026534330.1, on the reverse strand, counting down.
CTCATACATGGTTTTGGTAGTAGTAATCAGTGCGTTAGTGCGTCTGACGAGATTTGGAGGATCAAAAATTGTATTTCGCTAATGGACCGTAACCTTTGGTGCTCTCATTGGATGCGTAATTTGAAGAAAAGCTCGAGAATCCGTGTAAACATTTTCCTTTGTTTCTTTGACTAATATGTTGTACAGTTTGAACATACATATACACGGATGTATGATGTATCGTGCAAAAACGATGTCTTACTATGTAGGGTATCGAAGGGAAAAACATACTTGGAATTATACGATTTAGGTATGGGGTTCATTGGTGGCACCGGAGGTTCAGATGAGCATAAAAAATGAGTGCGATAGGGCACCTGCGCTTTTGTCTCTGCTACAAGACTTACGTACGAATATTGTAAAGAATACGACTGTTACAGTGTATGAACTAATTCGATCGGTGCATGACCGATCACAGCTCGACTTATATTAATCTATTAATACTTAAAGGAAGAAGATGAAGAGGATGAAGAGGAAAAATAAGCTACAAAGTAATAAAGGATTGCGGAGTATTTGAAGTTATGTTTTTAAACTGAATTTTTGAAATAGAATGTGTACGGAGAGGCAAAAACGAGGTCTTGTTTTTTTTCTGTTCCCCACATGCTTATCTATTACTGGCATCTACGAATAAGGAGGTGTACGATATAAGATACTTCATATGTATTATTTATATTTCAGTTGGAAAAGAAGGTCGATTATTAATAAAATGTAAATGTATGCTTTCCCTTTTAGTTGTTAATCCTTTTGTACATATACTATAATGTGGTATTTATTTTTAAACAAACAGTTCGTAACTTTTGCGATGGTTTACAGATTCACATGCTGTAACATCCAAATTTTACTATAAAATGTAATGTTATCATGAAAAAAGAATTTATTTAATACGTTTTTATTCGATAAATATTTCTATTTTAGAGAAATTGTTTTCCCTTAGACTTTACCTGTGTATGTATATCAAACAATTGTGGCCACTATACATTCTTTTAAATGAAAGCTGACAAAATCTCATAATTTTTTATGAAACTTAAAATTATAGAACAGAAAGAAAAAGTAAAGGACTTAACCAAGGTCGTTCGTCAAGCCTGAAAATCATACAAATTTTATGAGGTTATCTTCGTATGCATAATACTGTATATTCTTGTAATTTTTGGATTAACAATCTACAAAGCAATGATTTATGAAAAAAAAAGTTGGAATCTGTATAAAACAAATTTATAAAGATTTGTCGAACAAAGTGTTAGGCACATAGAGATTTCGTATTTAGAAGCCCCTTAAAATCGGTGACTCTGTAATCAACTACATATATATATATATATATATATGTATACATATATTCTCCCCTTGTGAGATATAAATAGCACGTGTCGAGAGTCAACAGGAAACTTTAACTGATTATATCGCGTAAGGAAGCCTCAAATTGCAAAATGTACAAAACTTTTTGATTTATAAATATATTAGAAATGATATTATAACTTAGAAAATTAATATAAACCATTCTTCAAGTAATTGGAAGCACAATTTCTATATAATGGTCTTTAGCAACAAATCCATCTTGAAATTTCACATGAACTCAGGTCGTCGATTTCTCATGTAAAGATACTTCTCTTACAATGCATATCTTCTAGATTTCTTTTTAATAAATATGGCACGTACACCAATTAGACGTCATCTTAATATTGAGATTGCACCCAAGGTTTCCGAACATGTATTTCCACACAATTTACAAATGTACTCTGTACTACCATCTGGAGAGATTAAATTAGAAGAATTACAGCAGTGGTGTGTTGATAGACTAAACGGTAATTAATTTTGTTGTTGTATTGTATACAATAGTTAAATTTTAGTACAAGTTGCAGAAAATAAAAAACATAGTCTACAATATTAAAAGTAAGATGATTATTTCTATGTTATTTATCTTATTGTGTAGTTTTGAAATTAGTAGAGAAGATATCAAATCAAAATAAAATAAAAGCATCCAAAGATTATGTAGCTATATTGATTGAACAATTGGTAAATAACGAGCTTCATAATTTTGAAAAACTTGTGTGTCTGCATAACTTTAAGTCTGAGGGAGAGACAGAACAGTATTTAAGAAGAAATGATTGCATATCACACTTAATATTAAGGTCTGCATTCTCCTTTGAACATGAAAAGAGATTATGGTTCTTCAGACAAGAGTTAAAATTGTTCAGGTGGAGGTTGTCTTTGTTGGATAAAGATAACATAAAAGCATTTATTTGCACTAATGGATTGCAATACGATGCTGTTAGTATACTTATATAAAGATATCAACATAAAATTATACATGTTGATAACAGAACCTGTATGCCTGATGAAACATATATGCTATACCTATTTGTTAACAAGCTTTTGTTTCTAGATCTCGGAAGAAGAAAAAGAAAATATCATTGAAGATGTAAAAATATCTTATGACACTGAACATATTGACAATATAAATGTTTATAAAGTACATTTTACTAGAGTAATAAATGCAGTCAAGAAACGAAAAATATTTTTAAAGGATGGCATGGCTTATGTACCAGAAACAAAAATGCCTTGGCTCATTATTCCAGAATTTAAAAAGAAATTAAATGAGGGATTTGCAGTGAGTATAGAATAATAATAAGGGACTAGATAATTCTAAAAAGAACATTATATTTCTAGAATTTATATATTATCTTAGTATTCACGAGAGGTTGTAGCAAATGTTTATGGTGATGAAAGATTATCGAAAATTTTTAGTGTACTTTCAAGTTGTATTAGTATTAGAAACTTTGAGAGTAATAACCTCAGACAAGTATCTATTGGTGAACTAGATGAGGTATGTTTCAGTTTTTAATAATTTTTTAAATATTCAATACTTGTTTTAATTTACTACTTTTTTTCTGTAGTTGTCAACAACATCTTACCCATTGTGCATGAGAGTTCTTCATGAAGCATTGAAAGAAAATCATCACCTTACAAATGGTGGTAGAGTTCAGTATATCCTATTCCTTAAAGGAATAGGACTGAGTTTGAATGATGCATTAGAATTTATGAAAAATGAATTTACGAAAAAAATCGACGAAAATACTTTTCGAAAAAAGTATAGGTACAATGTACGGCATCTATATGGACAAGAAGGAAAACGAGCGAATTACGAACCTTTTCACTGTATTAAAATACAGAATTCATCTATCGGGGTTCGAGATAAGCATGGCTGTCCATTCAAGTGTATGTCACCTGATGTACTTAAGAATACACTGCACAAAAGTGGATTAATTTCGTCAGGTAAACACGTTAATGTTTTTTCTTATGGGAGAACATTCGAAGAAATTTTAAACATTGCAGATAGAGAATCAGTAATACAACTCTCACGAGGAGGATATTATCTTGAAGCATGTAAGAAATACTTTGAGATCACTCACAACTGTATTACACATAGTACTTTCGATCATCCTAATCTATACTTTAATTATAGTCGTAATACATTTGAAAGTGCTTATTCAGGTAAATTTCATCAGTGATAAGATGTTCATTCATAAGAATAAAGATTTAGCATAAAAATTAATTATTTTAGATAGCGAAGACTAAATGTACCAACAGTTCTTAAAGAAGAAAAGAGCAATATAGTGAACTATTAATGATCTACAAATATTTTTTTACTTTTATATGTTAAATAAATTTATGTGTGTACTGTTTGTGTTTTTTTTTATTACCTCTAAGACTGAAAACTATGTTGCTATAAATTTAAATTTAGGCGTTTTACTTTTACTATTGATGGCGCCAGCTGTAAGTTTAAGATTGGTTCAATCTATTCACCGCTAGATGGTTATCGGTTTTAGTGACAAAAATTTGAACCACCTAAACGAACTAACAATATTTATTGGATTTTTGGATGATTAATTTGTGTTAGATATTATAAATAATAATTTTCAGAGAGCGAAAATAAGCATGTTTTCTATTTTTAGGAAGTTTACGTATAAAAGTTTCAGTCCTGTCTGTATTCGTATGAGAACGGAACGGTGGAATTGTGGAACGAAACTAGGAACACGGAATATGTGAAAGATGTATGATGTATGATGTATCCATCCGGTTCGTCGTGTCTGATTTTACTCGTTCGTGCCAGTCGTGCACTCTCAGCTTTATTTCACGTCTGTCAAACGGTCGTGAATTCTCGAAAAATGTAAGGCTTTGGCAAGTGGAAACGCTGAGAAAATCGCGTTACGAATTTTCGTATGATGTCTTTGCATTCAAAACATATTACGGTTGCCGATGTTCCGATATATTTGCGGTAACGACGAGGAAACATTCGACGGGGAAAGGAGTGAAGTGATATTGGACAGCAATGGCCACGACGGACAGTGTTACGATAGAGGACCTCCGTATCGAGATCGAGAGACTTTCACGAGAATTAGATTTAGCTTCTACGGAAAAGGTACAATCCGCTAAATATGGTCTTGCTTTGCTTGAGGAAAAGTCCGCTTTACAACAAAGATGCAACGATCTCGAGGCTCTGTACGAAAATACGAAACATGAACTGGAAATCACACAGGAGGTTAGTTCGATTTACTTTACATATTTCGATGCTTGTGAATTTTTTCATTATCAGCTTCCGAGAAGTTTCTTCTCAAATGTTGATTTTACTTTGAAGTGTTAAGTGTCACGAAATATTCTTATCACGAACAGGTATGTATTTATTACCATAATTACATTGTGCTCCGATAACATAATAGAACGTGTAAAGTCAACAAAGTATTCGTTAACATAAAGTAAGGAAGAATATGTAAAACAGTTTTTTTTCTCAATAGGCTTTAGCAAAGTTTCAGACAACTACAAAACTGACAACAAAAAGTGGTATAGAGCAAGAGGAGAGTCTCCTTCATGAGAGTGCAGCACGGGAAACATCTCTTCAAACGGAAATTATCGAATTAGAAAATGAAACTAAGCAAGTATGTGTTTTATTTTTAGTGAAACATGAGAAAATGATAATTTTTTAGCGTATGTGTATCCTCATTTGATAATGTCTTATTTAGTTACGTCACGAACTGGAACGTGTGCAAGCAGAGCGTGATCATGCGCTCCAGGAAAGAGAAGAAGTTGGGAAAGATCATCAACAAGCAGAAACTGACAGAAAATCTTTACGTACTATGTTACGTGAATGTAGATTTCGGGAAGCCAGACTTCTTCAAGATTATTCAGAATTGGAAGATGAAAACATTTCGTTGCAAAAACAGGTATCTGGTTTACGATCCAGTCAAGTGGAATTTGAAGGTGCCAAACATGAAATAAGAAGACTAAACGAAGAAGTGGAACTTCTAAATAGTCAAGTTGAAGAATTAACGAATTTAAAAAAGATTGCAGAGAAGCAAATGGAAGAAGCACTCGAATCTTTACAAGCTGAACGCGAAGCAAAATATGCACTTAAAAAGGAATTAGATCAAAGAATTAATAGCGAGTCGATTTATAATCTTAGTAATCTTGCACTTTCGATTAGAGGAATTACGGAAGACCAAACGATATGCAGCGACGGGGAAGATGATTCTCCCGCGTTACGTAGAATCGAAGCAGATTTAAAAACTCAAGAACCGGGTACTTCCGCCACTGACAAACAGGTTGATTTGTTCTCTGAAATCCACTTAAACGAACTGAAGAAATTAGAAAAACAGTTAGAGCTTGCAGAATCTGAGAAGACCCATCTTACACAAAATTTACGGGAATCGCAATATGCCGTTGAGAAAAGTCAGAATGAATTACAATCTTTTGTTGCGCGCATAGTGCAATTAGCAGCTCACGTACAATCGTTACACCACCTTCACTCCAAGTTGCCTGAAAAACAAACAGATGAAACAACATTGGATAAGTTAAATCAAGTATGTTATAAACAATATTTCTAATGGAAGAGATATATACAATATATAAATTTTGACGTACAGCATGTTCATTTATTTTATGTTTTATTCTAGGCCATCATGCAATATCGTCAATGGAGTAGTATGTCAGCGCGTGAAGTGAATCAACTTCAAAAGGATTTAGCCGAATTAGAAAATGGTTTAACCATATCCGACTCGACGCAACAATTGCGAACAGAATTAACAAATCTTAGAAATAAGGTATGTAAATATTTATTTATTTTTATATAAAACTTTACATTTCATAAATTTATAAACAGCATTATTGCGGCAAATATGACGAAGAACAAAAATGTAAGTCTTTAATTTAGTAAGTTTCCACTGACAATCGCTTAATACGTGGAGATATCGAGAATATAATAAACTGTGACTCTGGCATAATAACGATTAATATTCGAAATTTAGACTTTGAATAGAAATTATGGCGTTTCAGATCCCTGAGTCAGAGAAGAGCCTTCGAGAAAAGGTTGGAACGTGTGGTCCCTTTGACGTATTTACCAATTATTTAATAACAATTTGTCTTTTGGCTCCTTTAATGATTCGTACAGATTGCTTTTTAGTGTCCTAACAACCCATCTTGTATTGCTTTTGATATTTTCAAATTCTTAACTATACATATTGCTACAGCTACTGACGAACATACTATCGTTTCTTAAATCGTAAACTCCTTTGTGAAAATATTTATGATTTACGCGTGTACCAACATATTGTTTTCACAAATGGGTTGATACATCGTCGTCTATACGAATGTTATCAAGTGCTCAAACAAATGTACGGATCTCGATCGCTATGCACTGCGGCTTTAAAATAGAATGTGCTTAGGAACAAAAACTCAGTGGATACTATCCTTCTACTCGTTTCACTTGCATCTAACGTAGCATGAGTCAGACTCGCGGAGCCTGTTTGCACGACGTTCAAACAGATATTTTATATGTATATTATTCTGTACAGTCTTGCAAAGTTACTTCAGCTGTGAAGCATTGTTTTCCTAAAATATGAAATCTGTTTCTAAAATGAAAGTTTTGATGCTGATAAATGCAAACATCCAATGAATATGCAATAAATGACAAACATAGTAACTTTATAACAAATGAGATGGACACGAGGATAAAAATTATTTATTACATTTCAGCTTCTAGATACAGAACAAAGAAGTGTACAACTCGAATCCGATATTGCTACTCTTTCAAAACTCGCAATGGAAGCTGGTGGTTTCCTCGACTCTGCACAGAACGACTTACAGAATATTTCTGATGAGCTTGCTCAACTTTATCATCACGTTTGTACGGTTAACGGAGAAATTCCTTCGCGTGTAGTTCTCGACCATGAAAAGATTGTTCCTGAGAAGGAAGAAGAAAACGGAAAAATAGAATGGTGTAGGACTTCGTTTAAAACTGATATTCAGATTAAAGATTTAGAAAGTTTGAGTAAAGCGAAAGAAATTGCGAAGCATATAGAAACGGCGATGGATCAAATAAAACATTTGAGAAGTGCTGTAGAACATACAATCGAACTTTCGAAAGTCAAGGGGATACAATCGAACGTTTGCAACGTTTGCGAGGGTAAGTTTAACAATTTGTGATAAAATTTGTTTTTGCTTATTTCGTTTCTTTATGACATATTCCACGTTCATTCTCATTGCAAATTATAGGATCCGTAAATGAGAACAAGGCGGAAGTAACCGACTTGCAGGAACAAGTGATTAGGTTGAAGGCTTTATTATCAGCGAAACGCGAACAAATTGCAACTTTGAGAACAGTGCTGAAGTCGAATAAGAACACAGCAGAAGTGGCACTTACAAATTTGAAGAGCAAATATGAAAACGAAAAGAGTATTGTTAACGAAACCATGTTGAAACTAAGACATGAGCTAAGGATGCTAAAAGAAAATGCTGCAACATTCTCGAGTAAGTTATATCTTTATACTTGAAATATTCGAGCCACCGTTTATACATATTTTTTAAACTTATTATTTGATATAATTAGTTTCTATCAATTTGATGAGATGTAGTTAATTTATTTTCTTTTTTCTATTTTTGTTTTACTAACATCGTTACACTAATATACTAATGTAAAACTAACAATTATTATCAGCATTCATGTATATTTTACTGCTTTTAACGGGTTGCGCTACAATTGATTTTTCGGTTGCATTAGGAGTTTGCTATCAACGATATTGTTTTGTCACTAATTAATGTTCTACCAGTAATACATTCCCTTAAAGTATATAAAATTCTAACGCAAAATTAAAAGCATTCATCGAAGGTACCTACTAATTTATAAATGGATTTTTCATGTAAATTGTTAGTTTTTCATTTATACTTAACAAATAGGTATCTCGAATTTTCATATTACATGTTTATTCGTATCTGGTGTTAATACTTGCTAACCCCACTCCTCAGGTTTGCGTGCAATGTTTGCCGCACGCTGCGAAGAATACGTAACTCAGGTTGATGAACTCCAGCGTCAGCTTGCGGCGGCGGAAGATGATAGGAAAACGTTGAATCAACTCCTACGGCTTGCGGTGCAGCAGAAGCTTGGTCTGACAATGAAGTTGGAAGAATTAGAGGTTGATCGAGAGATACGAAATACTCGAAGACATACCGCCAGTGCGAATGGACGAGGTAGAGTGCGATTGTCACAACAGACGAACCGTCCTCATCTAGGCAGAGATTTCTTCTAGAAAATGATAAAGATGTGGAGCAAGATATTTTGAGGAAACCAAAGATTTTGAACTTTTCAATTTTTTACTGCTCATGGTCAAATTATGTGAGTACCAAAAGCTTTTAAGGGTATTCCCCGAAAAACAATTTAACGTTACATATATTTGTTTGAAATATTTCGCCAGGTATTTCGTTGTATAGAATAGAAAGTGTACACGATTGTTCTTGTACTATGTCACGATCATATTTTTACAAAACTTGAACAGATAACAACAGTTTCGTAGTAAGCTAAAAGACAGACGTGATCTTCTTTGGAAAGCGAAGTTTTTTATTCCATTGACTGATGCAGGGCAAAATGTTTTGAAAGATTTGAAATGTTCATTTTCTTGCATCGATGTTGCTCCATATCGTAGAGGTTTTTAGGAAGCTCTGCCTTCTGTTACCAATGTTACTAGTAAAGATGCCAGACAAGCATAAAATGCGTTTTCGTTGTAGGATTTTTGTTTCGAGCGATTGGCACGGAATCAAAACGAAACGTTCTGTGCTCAAAGATATATTCACAGATGGATTACTCGAATAATTCTTGTGAATAATACGCTCATCGATATTCAATCAATTGATTTTTAATCGATTACACTTTCTTTTTAATGAAGATACGTTAACTGTGTATGTGTTTATTTCTACAGTTTAGAAATAGTCATATTTCTTTGTAGTGAGATTTACATGTTCCAATACGATGCTAAGTATCGTTGTAACCGCATAGAGAACATTCTGCATGGTTGAATCGAATGGTTATAATAATTATATAAGATCGATGCAAATTTTTCGTATTCATGGGAATGCATGATAAAATGAATATGTACTGTTTTTAGATGGACGAACAAGAAAAAAAAAGAATTTTACATTACATACCATAGAGACAATATCATTGTGCTCGGCAGTAGCGTTTATAATCAAAGTAGAATCGGACATCGTAGACGTGTAGAGTTGACGAGTACAGAGTAGGAGAGTAACAGAATTAGGGACCCATTTTTCGAGTAGATTTTCAGATAAACATAATTCAATTGCGATAATGTTTCACTGTCTACATCTATTCCTTTTACTTTTCGTTTAAGTGATTTCTTCAACGTTTCTGCTATATGGCATTGTTACTCTTTTAGCAGGTTAGTATAACATAGTATTTTATAATTTAATTATTTCTGGGAGGTAGAATTTTGTATAGTCTTATCATGGAACTTGGCCTAAATAGGCTTTAATTCAATTTTATTGATCTTTTGGCAGCTTCTTATTATTCTAATCGTGTATTCAACATAAATTTATTATATTTTTAGTTGTTATTAATTTATATATCTATTTATATTTATTTCAACTATTCGTTTGATTACTCCAGCAGCTACGGTTTTGATATCGACCAATGCATAATATTAATCGATCTCCTTTTGTAAGATTTGGTGCAGCTATATGTGAAACAAGCGCAGGATTAATTATGGATTGCAGTCAGAATTAGCTGTATATTTGTATATTATTCGTGAATATACACGCTACATTCACTCTCTGTCCTTTAAATACAACACGTTTGTTGATTTGTACATTTGTTATTAGCATAAAACTAATTTCACTGTTGCTCTCTGCGTATAATTTTTTCTCATTTTGTTCTGTTAGGGCAGAATGTTTTAAAGATGAGTAAACGAAAAGAAAATTAGAGAGCATAAAACAGTAGCGTGACGTTCAATTGTACCGATACACAAGGATTACAGGAAAAAAAATTTAATGCGCGTCTAATGTCTGGAAAATCCATTAATACTTATTAATCAATTGGAATTTTGATTACTGAAGTGAGTGCTAGTGCGCGTGTGTGTATTTTCTTAAAAATTCAAGCATGATGTGCTTGGTACGTTATGCAGGATATTTGAATGCAGTTTCGTATAATACGTTTTTGTAGATAGGATATATTTTACAGCTTTGTTTTATTTTGTTAAATAACTCAACTCATTTTGGATTTGTACATTTGTTGTATTCAAATGTTTAAAGGAATATTAACATTTATTATATAGATTTTAGGTTTGGCGAACTTACGCTTCTATTAGAATAGTATTTATTTTATTGAATTATGGTGAAATTTTTATACGAAGTGTATCCTGCAGCTGTATGTAACCATGTACGATTATCGTGAACCGTCTTTAATCAAATTTGTTATTAGTACTATTGGTATTATTATCTTTATTATTATCGTCAACAATATTACAATTGTATATTGATTATTGCGATATTGCTGTCGGCTTCATCGCGGAATCCAGATGAGTACCTAAAGAGAATTTATCGATCGTTCATTAACTGTCAATTGATTGGTTAGTTGTCGCTATTATTATATTTATACCATATAGTTATTCTATTACCTGTGTCTATGATTCTAATCAGAAGCGGAAATGGTCGTTTACGATTTCTTCTCCCTAATTTCAGTTTTAATACAATATTAGTTGAAAAGGATCGGAATAAAAGTTGGAGATTAAATGTTTGTTTTATCCTTCATTTCCTACGTTTTGCTATTATTGGAATCTGTCGAGTATCCAAGATGAATGTTAAGAAAGAAAAGTTCTGCTAATATTTCGATTTTTCCGTACTTGAAACGTTTATTTGGTTAGATTGAAAGCGATAGACACAGGTGGTTGTAATTTGTGTCCATAAACCGAGCCAGTCTCAAACCACCGTCCCTTCCCTAACTCTCGCGCCACTGCCAGGAACGAACAGATGAAGAAATTCTTTAGTTTCTCGATTACTCTCTTCAATGCCATTAGTTGTATTCCTCTTCTGACTTCGTCCTTGATGTAAAGAAATTCGTCCTCGACCTTTTGCCTTTGCCGTCCGCGCTGTTCACAGCGACTTGAAACCGTTCGTTTTCAACGTAAACACGAATTTTTCGTTTTTAATATATGTACAATGCCATATCGGAAGATAATTGGGTTTTCGATCTTTCTTTCCAATTATTTTTACGAATTAAACTCGAGATGAAACGAACGAAATTCAGTCGCCAAAGCGCAAAGCTGTGAATGACTTCTGCCAAAGATATTCTGTCCTTTCGAGGGATCGTGCTATCCTTCGCACACGTGACGTCCTTCGCAAAGTTCCTTCGTGTTATACAATATGTATCGTCGACACTCTTCTTAGACGTTACTCCGTTGAAATTGACTCGGAAAAGAAAATCCGTGTGATCTGTCCTTTCTTTTACAAATGGTATTATTCGAGAAAAAAAATCGGTCGTATTGTTATTTCAAAGGAGAAGATAATTGGATCTTGTAACTCCTATCGTCCATAAGTCTTTCTTGTTTGCTTCTTTAGATGGTGTACAATGTTTGCGGCTGAAAAAAATTGTTTCGATGTTTCGAAGCACTCGTTAGATAGAATCGAGATAAATATCATTGAAAGAGGAAATTATTTACACGATTCGATAATATAATATAATAAGATATTTCGTAGTTGACAATAACACCAACATTAAACAATTGTAAGATTTAGAAGCATTAGAAAGGTAAAGAAACAACTTACCGATTCGGCTTGCCGCGAACTTGTGCCCGATAGAAAATAATAGGCTGCACATTTCCTTCTCTCTATTCTTCATCGAGCTTATACGGTTAAGAGAAAAATGATCTAAGCGATCGGTATTGTTTAACGTCGTATCGAAAAAAGTACCATTATATTTTTACATTCGCGAGAATGGTACAGCGTGGGACAAAATGGTAGTCCACATAAATTTTATTAAAAAAAACTGTACGAGTCGATACCAAAACGTTTGGTTAAAGTTTTGCAGGAGAAAGGTAGATTTACAAAATATTAATAAATTATCCACCGAATAATGTTGGTTGGGCTTACCGTATCATCATTTTGTTCTATTTTGTACGATCGAAACCATTCGATATAAAAGGAAGAGAAAACAAAAGTCGAGTAAAAGGATTATTAAGAAATAAAACTTCGGAGTCTACCTACCAGAGGATACCATAGACATAGAATAGTATCGAGAACACTGTGGCAGGTAGATTTGCTCAAGGCTTCCGTAAAAGCTATGATTGCGTCCCAATTTTAATCGAGTTTCTGGCAGTGGTGTGCGTTTAACTTAGAACGTATTACATGAACGTTAGGAGTAAAAAACGCTCGAGTGTCGAGTAAGACTAGCTGTAATGGCGTAGGATAAGCGATTTAACCGACTGCGTCACTTGTGCTGGAATTATTAATTGACCGTGGAAAATTAACCGGTGCGATGGTGCGCTCCGAGATACATGTGTCGCTAAACGTCCGACGTTTGCGATGACGTTTGCGCGTGTTTAGCACTTTAACAGGGTCCATGTTGCATTTAGTCGGAAAATTGAAGACATCCCAACACTTGATCGGTTCCCTTCATTACGCTTCCCTTTGTAGCGACTGTTGTTCTCAATATTCCATCTTTCGCCATCTCATCGCGAACGTCTTTCAATGTCGAAGACTGTTACCTCGAGGCCATAAATGTCAACATCCGCATTTTTGCGCTATGCTAATTTGATTCTAAAATTTCAGTCTCAGTTTATTGAAACTGAGATTGGTGTAGCTCTATAGATTTCATCCGTTCGTTCGGTCAGTAATACGACATCGAGACCTTCGGTAGATTCCCTGGCAAAGAGTTAACGATATGTCGTCTTCTTCGTTGAACGGCTTTCGAAGATTTCGCTCTTTTCAGCCAGAAAATGTACTTGAGCCTCGAGGACCCAAAATCATTGTAAATACTGTAAATGCACATTAGTATTACGCCACGATCAATTTTCAAACGTATGGCGAGTTGAGTATGACAATTTATATTTCCGTGCAACCACGTATATTTTCTTCGTAGGCGAGCGTAATTGAACTACTCGTAAAACAGTTGTACCGTAGCGACCGATGAAATAGAAAACCAACCGTAGCGGACATGCAAGTTCTTTGCACGTTTATCGAGATACCTACTAAATCAGACGAGAGCGTCAGTCGTGTTAAGTAGATTATCGATAGTAGATATTAAGTAAGTAGATGTTCAGCGACACTTATTTACAATGGGAAGAGAAAGCGAACGTGTAAACGGCGCCGGCGTGTTGATTTCAGGTCACATCCGTAGGTGCCTGGTGTTAAACGTTATTCAACTGACGGGACATTATCCGCATTAGAAATTCTTTTTGTAACATAAAGTGAAATATAATCATTTGTAACACGAACGACGGTGTTTTCGAATGTCCTATGGTCGTCCTAGAATCGTCCTTTCCCGGTGCAAACTGTTATCGTAGGAGATAGAAAGACATTTTATTTAATTAATGTTATTTTTATTTAACTAATCGATTATTATTGTTATATCGTTATTTGTGTTTCGTTCTTAATGATAGTCTCTCTTCAGGAATGAAACTTACGAGAGAAACTTGAAGTAAATATTCAGATTGATTAGTTTTCTTTCCGAAAAGTAAATACAAGAAGTATACGGGAGAAACTGAAATAAAATTTAATTACAAGATCGCGCCGATAGAGCCGTTGTAATTGGCCTCGACAGAGTGGCGCAGATCATTATTTCGTTTCAATGACTTTAGATTAGTCGAGCCGAGAGTTTAGCCGCATGTCGAATTTAATAAGGCTTAGCGAGGTGCTAATTAAATTTACACGTACCAAGCGTCGTGAAATTTAATTACGTTCTCGAGAATCAGAAGCAGCGCTTATCGTCGATGAGAGAGAAATACACGATAGACTACATAGAATTTTCGAAACAAAAGCTAGTGGAATATTAACGTCGATTAAAACGTAATAATAAGCATTCCACTTCACGCATTCAAAGTGTTTGAAATTCATTTCACGTATTGTCGCGATATCTGAAAGGTAGGCGATGCTTCTTTCTATCTTGGAGAGGACCTGATCGGAGAATCAGCCTCTCTTCATTGCACAGATCGTATGCTCGCGTTAGGGTTGTTCCCGACTTGGTGTACTCGATTAGGCGAAAGCCTGGAAAACTACGGATCAAGTGGGAACCGGCTGACCCCAATTAACGTTTTCCAATTAGATCTGAGCAACGTCGATCGTTCGAAGGAGATGGTCTGTGTAGGAGCTAGCGCGTTGCTCCGAGAGGGAATGTTTCGCGGTTATTTATAAGTTCGAGGGTCGTCGTTTAACCTTGCCCGACGTGGACCGTCAGGCATGTCACCTAACCGTTTTATTGCGACGTTCCTCGCGCCCCAACTCGTCCAATTGGGTCAGGTCTGCCTGGGTTTTCGGAGACCTGTCGCGCCCTTCTTTCTACACTATTTCGTCAATTTTATTTTTCCCTTGGATGACGCTGCTTCCTCTGTGACACAAATTTTATTGCCCTCCATTCCAAGTTATTGGACTCAAACAACGTACTCTTTTCTTTTATGTATCATTTTCAAATAAAAGGGGGGACGCATCGAGCTTCGAAAAGGTCTCGGCTTTTGCTCCTGTGAAAATGGTACTCGAATGGGCTCGGATCGAGATGAGATTAAACGTGTCCCAATAGTTGCGTCGACCTGGACAAATTTATGGATACTGGTAACTTGTACGCGGTGTTCAACGCAATTATCACGAATTCCAAGGGTATAAAGTATTACATGATCAAATCCATCGAATGGTTGCTCTGTTTGTAATGGAAAACAAAATGTTTAAACGACCGTTCCATCGTGAAATTATTTATGTTGGATCAATTCTTTCGCAGAACGCGAAATTTTCAAATGCCGTTTCGTAAAAGGAAACGCAACTCGTGAAAAAACGTGGAATATTTCGAGAGCTTCTTACTCATTGGAATGCAAACGGTGTTAAACTGTATTTGGCACAGGTTGTTTTAGGCCGTCTGGGAAATCCGATGGTTAGCTACTGCACAGCGTTGCACGCCGCGCCGTGCAACTGTTTGTCGATACGCAAATCAAGTTAAGTGGCAAATTGATGTGTCGACTATTTCAATTCTCGGAGTGAATCTTCACGCGACCCTTGGGTGTTTGTACTTATCGTTATTAAAAATAATATTAATAATGCAACGTGCAAATTAAAATGGTCAGGATCGAATCACAAAGTTTTCGATAGGAGTGCTGAACGGAAACGTGGAAGCAAATTTTCTTTTGAAAACGCTTGCACCCTCAGGGGCTATCGCTATGGTTGGTTGCGTGGCTACAGTACGGGCTTTGCAACCCCGAGGTACCCGAGCTATAGGAGGCCAGTAGGCACCAACAAATGTGGACCAAACACAAGACTAATGCGAATGTAATGTACGGAGTTGTGACAAAGTAATGTTAAGAAGAATGGAAATAATTGTATTACGATGTATGGGGATTCAGTGCGATAACTGAAGTGACAGTTATGTATTTAAATAAACCAAGTTCAAGCTCGAAAGCAATTGCAATCGAGTTTTTCAAGTGTTTCGCACAAGAATTCCGTGTAGTGACACTGTAAACGGAAACGCGAGTAATACTACTCGATTTCTATCTGTAGGGATTTTCCGAAGGGAAGTGGTAATAATCCGACAAACGAGAACCTTTGAGTATCATCGGTATTTCTTCTTTATCTCGAGACCTCGATGTAACGCGATTACCGCTTCCCTTTCAAAGTCGGCCCGACCGCGAAACAAGTTCCGTTTCAGAAGCTTAAAAATAGCGTACTTTCGAAGGGGCGAAGAATGACATTGTTCGATGTACAGTTCTACAACAATCGACAGGAAATAGTATTTGAGAAACGGAGTCGACTTGCCTCGAGCAATGTCTATCGAGTTGAAACCCCTTTGAAATTACGACGTAAACAAAAATACGTCGTAATCTGTCGTAACGATCAATTTAAAAAAAAAAAAAACTCGGCCTACGATGTTTTGCGGAGAAATTGACAAACACAAATAAGTTTTTACGATGGAAAGGAAAAACATCGGTACGCGAAGCTCGAGGACACGGTAGTTTCGGGTCCGACCTCTGCTTCGAGACTCGCTAAGAAAGCGGCCGAAGAGCGACCAGGACCACGCCCTCGGCGAAGAAGCGACGCCGACGCCGTCCTCCCCGCCCCTCTCGCGGGCGACGTGCCGCCGCCTAACATCGTTCTCTCTCGCGTTCACCCCCACCGCGAGGCCCCGGCGCCACTACCCCCGCTCGGGTAGCCTGTCGGCCCTAGGATCCTCTCTCGTCAGAGCGACTCGACTCATCGTGGACGGTGACTCGTCCGTCGCGACTCGCGCGTCGTCCAGTCTCTCACCGACCTCGCGCTCGTCAACGTCGTCGTCGTCGTCGTCGTCGTCATTGTTGTTGTCGTTGTTGTTGTTGTTATTATTCGGTACCGCCGCCGTCGTCGTCGCGTCGTCGTCGCTCGCTGTCGTCGTCGTCGCCGTCGTCGTCGTGCTGGTAGTGTACGTGGGCGCGAGTGTGTGAAAGCTTGTTCGTGAAAGAAACGTGGCTAGGTGAATTTCAGGGAATCGTTCGGTGAGAGAAACGTATCAGTTGCCTTGTACTTGGTACTTTTCGGTTACGCCGTATCATACACACCCCGTCGCTCTATATACGCGCATACGCACGTTTATTTATACGTTTATATATACGTATACAATTATATACAGAAGCGTATATACGTGCACATACGTATACGCGGGCTATCCTCGCGCAGAGACAGAGATCGAACGAAATCGAGCGAGATTTACGGGTGGATCGATGACATCGGTACGCAGCCGTCAAGTTGGAACCGGAAGCTGACCGCTGGATATACAAAACGGGACACGGTTTGTTGTTTGGTCGCGTGCCGGTCGCTCTGCTCGATTGCCTCTCCGACGGACGAGGGAGGGATCTCTGTTTATCCCCGATTTCGATCGATCGACCCTCGACGCGCGACCTGGATATCGCGCGAGGCGTCAATTGCCCGTTGTTGACGCGTGCACGTTCGTCTCTTCGGGAGAAGCGCGCCGAGAGGCTCCGAGCTGTTCCTGCCGGTCGAGGTGTTGGTTCTTCTGACCAGGATCTTGTTCGAGGTGAATTTCCATCTTATCTTTACGCTTTACACCGATCGAGATTTCACGCGAATCGGCCAATCGGCTCCATCGCGTATTTATATCTCGGGGAAGAGTTTGACACTTACGGTTCGCGCTGTTGTTGGCGTGACGTCGGCGTCGGCGTCGGCGTCGGCGTCGCGCATGCATCACCGGTATTTGAATCCGCGTGCGTAGATACATACGTACGTATTTATGTGACACGTTATACACTCGGGGTAGTGTGCTGGCATACGACGTCTGTGCATACAAGAAACGCGCGTCAGTCTCTCGAACTTGAGATTCGATTGCTTGCCGTTTTTATTTTGCTTTAACTTTAAAATACCATGCTTAGTCGCTAGGACCTAGTCGTTGCTTCTATCTACGCAGTGTTCGCGGAAACAAGACTTCGCAAACCTTCTATTTTCTTAAGGCACAGGCACTTTATGTTATAGCTGACCTAAGTTTAGCAATTTCGAAGCAGACATACAAACTATTGGAACGAATGCCAAGAAACCGTATCAACAAGCTCGCCTGATCGTCTCACTGCTCGAATTCTTCGTGAATTGTAGTGGCGCGTGGACAATGTATGCGATACAATTAGAAATCAACCGGAAGCGACGCAATAACTTAAAGTGGTAGCGTGTCGAAAAGGGACGGTTTGCCAACGAACGTTTATTAGGACATCTTAGTCTAAAGACGAAGAATAACGTTTGTACTCTTTTCGATAAACGGTGTAATCGCTCGCCGATTGAGATAAATACAAGACAAAGTACCCTTCGATTGTATCGCGTTCTTCACGCATTATATACCTCGAATTGTTGCTTCATAGCGTAGGTACGTATGTACATATATGTCCTTGTTACACCGCTTGTTGATAGATTAAACGGTACGCACAATGCGTGCGTATCTACACATGTATATGTAACGACCATTACACATCCGAATACGTGTTTACACACACCGTGCCTCGGTCATCGGTTCATTACAATATTATTAATCTCCCGCTATGTTTCTAACAAAGTTATACTAACGAGAGATATTCGCGAATCGCTCGATCCAAATGAAAACTTGCAGGATTATCGAGCGGTGAGTAACTAGAGACAAGTATTATTACTTCCAGTAATGCATCTGTATACGCGGTTAAATTATTCGTTTAGAAGCCCTATGGATATTATCGACGATACCCTGTCACAGGATAAAAGTACCCGTTTAACGGTAGATCGAACTTCCTTAAAGAAGTTTCTTTCAAGACTCGTACAGTTTACGACGTTAAATTTTTAAGAACTCGTCGAAGGAAGACCTAACTTTTAATAGAATTCGATGCTTGGAAAACCGAAAGTATCGATTTGGCTAAATAAGGATAACATAAAAACATACATTTATCGCGAGCAGGTAATATATTTTTGTACGAATTAAATTCTTTTCATACGCAGCATCGTGGAGAAAGTAGTTCGCATATTGTGCGCGTAGACTATTGTAACTGCTATGACATTCTTCGTGAAATTTTTCCCTACGATATTCGTGTAGTCGGCACAGTAAATGCATAGAAAAACGCATCATTACGGTTTTCCATGCGTTTCGGTATCCACTCTCGCTATTCCCCCGTGTTCTGTGTCAAATTTATAGTCAAGGACGCGTGGAATTCTTCAAGAAATTTCAATTTCCCTCTTACCGATGTTCAAACCCATTATTATTGCATTAAATCTTTAGTACGCTTCTTTCCAGCCCGATGTCGATACAAATGACGATCGCCAATAAACACGGAACGACGCGACGTATAAATCATAAGCTCTGCGACCCAAGGAGGGTCAAACTTTTACGAGAGTCAATCAATATTTGTTTCGAGAGAGCTTCGCGAACACCTATCATTTTGGAGGGAGATCTCCGATAATTTATAGATATGTTTACCAGCGAAAGAGGAAATTTACGTTCATAAATTTACCAGTTTATTTACTCGTATCAGCCCACGGTATTCAATAGGCAAGCTGAAATGCGAGGAGAATATGCGACTAGAAATATGGGGGTGAAATTCGAGTACGCGACGGAGAGCGTTAGATATTTTTTGATTTTTAAAAGAAACTGAAAATACGTCGCTGCAACGAATAAGGACCCTCCTCGTAAATTATTTCGAATTTGAATTGCTCGTTATCGTCGCGTTTCTATCGAAGAGGATCAGAATTAAATGTCGAAAATGGTACATTAAGCGATACTCGACAAGACCAAATACAGTTGAATTACTTTTATCGCGTTTATCGTCTACATATATTGTATCATTTTACGGATATTTCGTGAACCAATAACGATTGAACGCAGTCGTTCGAATTCGCGATACGTGTTGTTGCGAAAACGTGACAATTAATGGGCAAAAGTATCGATTTACGAACTCGATTCGATGATGTACACGCAGTACGGTGAATTATCGCACGACGATAAACGATTATCCACGAGAGAAACGAGTGAAAATAAAGTTGGAAGGTATCTTCTTCGTATGTAAAAGTAGCAAATCGCGAGACTCGGAGTGGTTTGGCGAAAAATATTTTCAAATACAGCGGCGAATCTTAATAGAAGAATCTTCTTACCGCAGAAGGAATATTTCGGCCGTAAAGCGAGAGAATGAAGACCTCTTGACACTATTTTTTAAGAGGCCGTTAAGTTTGTTAGTACAGACAATACGAGCAGAGCAGCGTAAAAAAGTGAAACGCCTGTGGAACACTGCTCGGAGATTATCGTCGGATTTATAACCAAAAGGGGAAAAGGAAACGAATTGCAAAGGTGGAACGACGGTATTCATGTTCGTAAACCGGATTCGACGACCGCTGATGAATTCGTCCAATTCTTAATTTTCGTAAATCGGATAGTTTCCCTCAAACAGACAGAAAAACGTAGTTTTTGTTGAGTCACGAGCAAAAAATTTCAATTAATGGGAACTTTATCAATGTAAAAGATGATTTACACTATTTTGTGGATCCTGAAAGGCCACAATTTTCAATCGCTGTCCTACATAGATCAGTAGACTCGAAGCTGTCGGTTCGATTATGTACTCGCACGACGATCGTACGAGCGTGTAAATCCAGGGCTATTCACCGTCGACGCGCGTTAAGACCAATCTCGCCGAGACCATCGTAATTCTCTGGCTTAAACGTTTCTGCGATAAATCTAGGTAAACGTGCGAGTCTCCTGCGGTGATTCGGGGCAATTCGTTTTATTAATTAGTGGATCCTTAACGATTTTGCGGGAATTAATCGCATCCACAGGCGCAAAACTCCGGGAATTGGTAAATTTCTTTGTATTGGTTCCCGTATCGCGTTTCGCCGATGGAATTGCGGAGAATTCATTTAATTGCGTGCACAGTGTTTCTCAGCGAGCGCGGACGGGTTTTGTTTGCGGAAGTAAATCGTCCTCGTGGCGCTTCTTTCTATTTAAAGACGATTAGCGAGATGTTTAATTTCAACGGATACTCGGGTTACCGACTGATTTTTAATTAAGACTTAATCGGAGTACTTGTTAATTAGGCGCCTCGGGTTAAGCATACATTTTTGCAGTCGGAACGGGATAATTAAGTTTTGAGCAGATTCAAATTATTACAGACCGAAAAAAGCGTTGCTCTTGCTACGTTGAGGCGTGTAATTATTTTGCTACGTTAAACGGTAACTCGGTTATTTGGTAGTTTATCGTAAAAATTAACGAACGTTGCATCTCGTATATCATTTCGGCTGATATTAAAAGATATACTCTAGAGATGCTTGGTATAAAGTTACCATCAGAATTTCATTACTTCTGTAGACTAAACACTTAAAAAGAATGGAACTTAAATATTCAGGAGTTTGTTAGTATCGTAAAAGTTCGCAAGATTATCAAGGTTCCAAAGTGAAAACGTCTCTGTGGGACAAAATAGAGAGAAAAGAATAGCGAGGCGCTTTCGTCGGTGCGACGACGACGCCGACGCCGACGCGACGTTGGAAATGGACGTGACAAATTTACATTGTACCTAAAATTTGAGAAAGAACACGTTACGAGAATTACTATCAGAATTCGTGCGTCATGGTGTTCGCCTCACATATAACTGGTACGTTGGAAACGATTGATTTAAAATAAACATCAATCAAATCATCAATAACAATACCATGATAAGGTTGATATCAATTATGCAAAGGCCTCTTGTGGGTCGGAATTTGAAAACCTTGAAGAAGAATTGAAAGATCGACACGGTGGTCAATAACCGACCTTCGGTAGCGTCGAAGCCCGAACACGACTTACAAAACATTTAAAAATAACCCCGCACGCAGCTCTCGACCCGGAAACCTTGAGATCTTTAACTTGCTGCGAAGTCGACGAATTTCCAACAAAGCTTCGGTGTGCATCGTACAAATTTATAACATTTTTTGGACCCTCTCGACTAGTGTTATGAGCAGCAGCGATATACAGGGTGTCCCAAAAGTCGGGGAGGAGCCGGAAATGGGGGATAGCTGAGACGATTCTGAACAACAATTTCCTTTGCAAAAATGTCAGATGGGGCTTCGTTGAGGAAATATTAAGCGAAAACCTCGACCAATCAGAACGCGCGTAGACCGTTGGAGCGGCCGCGATAGCGAAGGCTACGCGCGCTCTGATTGGTCGGAGTTTTCGCTTAATATCTCCTCAACGAAGCCCCATCCGACATTTCTGCAAAGGAAATTGTTGTTTAGAATCGTCTCAGCTACCCCCCATTTCCGGCTCCTCCCCGACTTACCCTGTATACGACAGAGTTCTTAAAAGTATCCTCTTTAAATTAAATTTCAGTTTACAAAGTTCCTTTTGTCCCTTAATTGAAATTAATTTTATACTCGCCGACGTGCAAGACGAGCAGCACGTGTAAATGTACAATTCGTCTCTCGACGATGCTCGTAACGAGAGTTATTTGTTAGCGAAATAAATGTCGCGCGTCTTAACCAGCCGGTCTGTACTCTGCTGGCCATATACGGGACGCCGCGGCGCGCCGCGACGCGGGCGTCTGTTTCTAGTTACGTGGCTGGAATGGAACATTTCGCGCGGAACCAAGTATTATCTACAAGACGAAATGAACTATCTAAATAAAGGAACTGGATCAAGTCTGGGTTTTTCGTATGTTAGGAGTATATTGTCATGGTTCTTGACGGGCATTGACTCATCCCGTTACATAACTATTCTAGCGATATTCTTGGGCGAGGGTGCGACGAAGTACAGGTAAATCTGTATTAGTACGCTAAATATAATACTACATGCGTCACAATGTATCTTTCGGTTTACTTTTAAACCTGCGTCCAGAATTTTTCTTATTTACCGTCGCCGTGATATTCGAGTCTTTCCTTTTTACAAAATTCGTTTCGAACCTGATCCGACTGTAGAGCGATATACTTGTGAAGGTCTGACGTTCTCGTGAGAAGTAGACGAAAATTTCAATTCCTTCGAGTTTCAATGCGAGTGTTACATTATTATTCGTGTAAGGACTAGGAAATACGTGGTTACGTGGCCATCCTCTCATCCGCGTAATGCAAAATTGTAAATCTCCAAAATGGCGAGGAAGTCACGTTCGGATCACGAGTTCGATTCGTCTGATAAAATCTAAACTGTTACTATCCCGAGTCCAAGGAACGGTACGACGCACGCGTGAAAAGTTACTTCCCTACAGTTTCGTTTGCCAATTGGCCGAACTTTCGTCTCTATCCTCTGCCAGTTTGTGTGCGGCTCGGACACAGCTCGCGTAGTCGGTCGAAAGAGATGATCGTCGATCTTTAGGATCTCTGGAAATCGAGCGGGAAAGTTTGGTGGATTCAAAATTATCCCATTTTTTTACTCAACTTTAATATATACATATATTTAGTTGAGAATTATATGAACCAACGGTAAACGTTAAGTAAGCAGGGACGAGTCAAGTATTGGACGATCGACGACGCCAAGTTTAGATAGGACTGGCGCGAGCGATGTCGGCCGCGGCCGATTAGAAAATACAAGAGAATGTTTATTCCAGAAACGTATCCGCGACCGAGAACTTAACTTTTTGCCTGATGTATACGACGGTAGCGTTGTATGGCTAATGTATCCGCGCATTCACGAAGCGCGTCGTTGCTACGACGAGAGTTACTCGAACGAACCCATTAGAATTATTTGTCGACTTAGTTAACCGTGGGTATGTTTGGAACATTTGCACCGGTTTGCGACATATAGTCCACGTTGTGTTCGATATAGTAGTTTGCCGTATAGTTGACGGTACGCTGCCGCTTATAATTATTCCTTAAATAACGTATTCCAACTTTGCTCTCGTATAATTAATTTCGTTTCTAGCTTTCTCGCGCGTTTAACGTACAAAATTTTGCGAGATATACTCAAAGTTCAATTAATAATTGCTACCTAGCGCATAGAGCTGTACATGTATCTACATTTCGTATATTTTATTATCGTTATACATTTGAAAGTTATCACGACAATAACATTCGATGTCAAAGGACACGATAGACTGAAAACTCTGTTAATTGAAAAGTACGATCGCTAAAACGGATATCCGTTTCATCCGTTTGAAATTAGTTTTTTATCCACGATAAATTCGAATTCGTGTTATCAGCAGTGGTTTGCATTTTGTTTTTAGAAAATGTCGTCGCTAAGGACGCAATCAACCGGCGGCGGGGTCCTCGGCTTGAGCAGCGTCGGTTCCGATCGCACGGGAGCCACTTCGACCGCTGGCGGTTCTCATTCTCACTCTCACAGGAAGCACCATCATCATCACAGAAGCAGAAGCGCGCCGAGGGCGCCAGAGAAACCGCCTAGGAGGCGTCATCTTAATCCCGGTCACAGCCTCGCCTCCATTCCCAGTCAAATTAAACTGTCGATGTTGAACAGCGGCCTCATCTCGTTCGGTGAGTCCTAGCCTGCTTCAATCTGTTAATAGATCCGGGTTCGCCACCCGTTTCATTTTCCATCGGGTCGACGCTGACGCCGACGTCGAAGATCTATCTCGGATCAAGCCCGAGAGACAGTAATTCGTTCAGAAGGGATCGAACGCGTGTTTTGTCGATGATGACCACCGTGTTTGCGTCGGATCGTTCATTATCGAGCGATTAGTCGCGTTTGTGTAGTCTCGACTGGCATTTTTGCTCGCAGACTATGCTAGAGTAGAGATTAGGGGATTTGGAGATACAGGGGATCGATATACCAACCTCGAATACCAACGGTACCATTCAATCTAGACATTTTCAAGGTAGAAAGCGTTGGTAATAAACGTCGGCGTAGGTCTACGTTTCGGTTTTGAACGTACATCGAACGAGGAACGAACTTTTCGCTGCACCTTATAATACTATGTATAATAAATTCGTAGAAATTATCCTTATCTGGCTATACGAACTTGAGATTCATTGCAATTAGTACGAAGTAGCGGCTCGTTCGCGTCGACTGGCTTGCTATTATTTCATCTCGGTTTAACTCCAACACGGAGTATTCCCAAAGTTTTATTTCGTTTCCTATTTCTCTTGGCGGACTTTGACATCTCGTCCTACGACCAATTGAAAAGTTTACGATGCGTTAACAGCCAAGTCTCTGAACTCGTTCGAGATGATGAAATAACCCGAGAGTGCCGAGTGTAACACCATTTCATAGCGATAAGTCATTGTACGTGTAAACGCATAGATATAATACAGTACGCGATAACTTTCGAACATTATTTCTACTGCGCTGTACCGTCAGCGTTTAGAGACTTGAGTTTCCAAAATTCGTGGAAATGAGATTAACGTAAAAGTGGTTCGCGTTTAATGATTCCAATTGGTTATACCACAAGTTCTTTTATATGTACGAAAAAGAGAAGAGAATGGAAGGGACGGCCTTTGTAGAGTTCTGAAAGGACTTTTTTTCTTCGTTACAGCATCAGTGCGGGATAAAAGTGATCCGTAACTTGATTCGATCAAGTACGGCATTTCTGCCGAGGCTTTTTGAACCGTTTTAGACGCTTTTAGCTCGACCAGCCCTCTCGTCTTTCACGTATCGCTTCATGCAATACTTGTACGGCTTCGATGAGGATGCAATGCGCAATAAAATTGTAAGATAAGGTCGAAATCGATCATTGCTATTTTCATCGTTCCACCGCTACGAGTGTAGTATACATTTGCGTGATCGAGAAATACACGGTATAGAATCGCCAAGAGGTGATTTCTCACGACGAGAGTTTTCCTATCTTATACAGTCTCGGATGTCTTAGACCATTGGTAATACGGTAATTGCTAATGAAAGTCGTCGCGATAAATACTTGTTTTACTTGTTTCGTTGTTTTTGAAGTGTATCAAATGTTCCGGTGGCATTTAAACTTGTTTCACGAAACACGTCTATTTTTCGAAAACATTAAGAAAATTAAATTCGGTTTTCTTCGAAATAGCCTCAGAAATAGAACACCGCGGGAATCATTACTATAAATAGGAACGTAAATACGCGCAAGATTACGGGCTGATAATAGAATCGGCATCTTAACGGTGCAAGCAAACAGCTGAAATTGGAACGCAGGTTAAACAGAATTTCGGAACAAGTCGAGTGGAAGAGTTAAGCGGGGACATAAGGTTTCGTGCTTTATCGCTTTTGCTTCGGTTGCGCCAAAAAGCTGCAAGTAGCTTTAATCAGCGTGGAGTTGGAAAGCTTCGCGACGTACTTCTCGGCGAACGTGTTTCTACAACGACCGATATCCGCGTCACAAATCCGTACTCCAAGCCTTGGTTCGATGCTTGCCGATCGATGAGACGTACAGGGCAATTTTTCCTTTGTCGAATCGTGCGATAAATCGTTGCTCTAAGAATCATCGAAATTCTTGTATTAGAAGAGTGTAATGTCGTCCTCGAAGGGGTACAATTATCGCAGCGTAAGAGTTTGGTTTCGAATTGTGCCTTTCACGAGAACTAAATACGAACTAAAATGTAATTACAACATAGTAGACTGGTTACGAACTCTGCGGGTTTGTTGTTACGAGTATCGCGTATCCCATTCGCAACGGTCACGAAAGATACACACACGGGGAGTTGGGAAATTTGCTCATAACAGGATCGACTTGTTAGTTTCACAGTCACTTTGCGCGAGATAGGATCACGGGATCATGCTCGTGCAAAAACCGTATTAACGTCAACGTGACGTACTATTATGGCATATTTACTCGTAAGTCACTTGAAACATTACCTGAAAGTCAAACGAATGCAACTGGATTGATTTACAGGGAACGGTTGTTACAGAATCAATCGAGTAACCCTTCTTTATTCGTGGGAGTATGTAAATTCTTTCGAATAGATCGCGGTTCGATGTTAAGCCGGTCCAAGGTTTATTTTGAATAGGAACGAACGATGGATGTGTCTGGTCGGTATCCGGGTTAATCCACTTGGGTTTCAACTTCTATTCTTGAGGTTCCCTCTCTTGCTTCTCCTTGTCTTTCGAGTTATTGTTCGGTCGTTTCCTTCTATCACGGCATGTGCATGCAAAAACAACTGTCAGCATAAATGCATTCTTATAAAATAAAAGTTGAGGCATGTTTCAATTAGAAATACGCAATTTTCGTAAATATAAACGTACGTATACGTATTCGTTATAGACGCAGCTTTCTTTAAAAGGGTAGTCGGATCGGTAGGTTATCTCGCGCAAAATGAAATGCTCGTTTTCCCGTCAATTCTACTGACTTTTTCCAACGTTTTTTTTTTTTTTTATTTAACGCGTTCTTTAGAAAAAATTCCGAGGCGGTTCTCGCGTGCGTTCTCCTGTATTCTCGTTGCTTCTTTTCGATTTTCGCGTCAACCGTGGAAAAACGGCAAGAAAACATTGCTTCGAACAGCGCGAGCTGCGTGCACACAAATGAAATTCAGGTTGAGTTGTCTGAAGGACTCCGACAAACCTTAATTTCTGCCTATGCATATTTCATTCCATAACGCAATACTTTACGGTCTAGAAATTGAGAAGAAATGTTCGGGAGTACAGCAGAATTCGTTCGCTGATATAATAAAGTTTTACCGATGCGTGTTCCTCCGTCTAATATAATCTTAGCAAAGTTTTCCACATTTTTCTATGATATCTAGGAGATACTTTTCCATGTTGCTTCGCTCTTTAAAGGAATGCAATTTTCGCTACGGTCGGATTTTTACGAGGCAACGCGACGTCGCTTCGCGTATGTACAATTTCAATATTGATAACGAGTCGGAAAATACTTTTGCGAAACGGGACATTTTTATAGAACGTGTGCGACGTAAATTTATTTTACCAGTGTTTTCGTTTCACAATATGTATATTTTGTCGCGTTTGGGATGAAACAGCCGGGAAACGAGCGAAATATTAATTTCGACACGCTTTCGGACTATCTGCCATTTATCGGAGAGCGTGGAAACAAATGATGCGAGTCGGTACAAATTTTGTCCGTAACCTTGCTCGAAGGTGTTTCTTTCCATGTCAGTGACACGAACAGAAGAGGGTACTGTTACGAAGGGTTACGCGAACGTAAGACGCGCAAGAGACATATTCTGCGTTTCTTCTTACGCTGTACTATTTTCAGAGAGGCATGTACCTACCGCAAATACAGGGGACAAGAAAATCGTGTTAGAGAGGAGCAGCACCAGACAAACGTATAATACAGTTTATATAGTTATTTTCCTTGAAATGTTTTCCCTAATGGAAATATAGATTACAAAATTCACAATTACACGCGAATTTATAGCCTCGGTGTGTTTCTTTTCATTTGGTACAGTACAACGGAATCATCCTCGCTTACAAATCTCGTTGAAAAAACACATTAAAATTACCAACTCGGTGGAACATAAAGCTTACTCGCGTAATAAAAAATGAAAACGTTTAATCGCAACGCACTCCTCCGTAAACGACCAGTACACGTTACGTTGATCTCTTAACATAACAGAACATCGCAAATTTTATTCGGCGTAGTGGCTTTTGCAAATGCCTCATGAATGTACAGTTTACCGGTATTTGGACAAACTTGCATCCGACAAATTATGCAAAGCATAGTCTTTCTCTAACCTTTCTTTTCCCTTTGAAGATATTAGAGGCTCGACGGTACCCGTAGTCTGGAGAGATACCGAGTCTCGATTCGACGCCGGCTTCCACTGATTAATTCAAAAGTGAAAAGGTTAAATATTAAACGGTGAATATTACGGTGAACGTGGAAATTCTCAAAGTCGCGAGAGAAACGCAACGGAACCAGCTATGGACACCGTGTTTCTGTGTACCGAACGTTTCAAAATTATAGCACGAAAATAAAATTACTGACCCAGTGACCGAGAGCCCTTACTCTTCCTCCCAGTTTTCGTGTCACTGGCGCAAACACGCGATGGTAACAGGGTTACGCGGACGGAATCACGGCGAGACGAAAGAAATGCACTCCGACGCATTCTCCGAGCCTTCTGCGATCGTGAATTATTTTTAACGCATCGTAAGTATGCGCGGGACGCGTCACGAGGCGTTTTGCTCGTTCTTAGAATCGAAATCGACGGTGTGAGTTCTTCTTCGTTGATCTTGACACGAATACGCGTAACCCAGTACCGCGAACGTTGTCCTTTATCGGCTGGCTTCGGCTCGCGTCGCGATGGAAATAAAGCATCGCGTTCCCCGCGAGCTTTGGCTCGTCTACGATCCACTGGGCCGGATGCGAGCAGTATCAACGTCCGTTCTTTTCCTCCCGATTGATTTATCGCCTTCTGACAAGCGTTGCACTCCGTGTGTTGCGGCACGACTCGGGAACGCTTTTTAATCGACTCCCCTTTGCAAATTTGACCGTACTGTTGCGATTAATCGAATCCGGAAAATCAAGGTAGGACGAGGTAAACTTTGGAAAATGTCGGTGTAACCTTTGAAATCTCGGTGTTGCGTTAGTTAAAACGGTGGATCGGCTGAAACCGGGTCGCGGTCGTAATTTTTATCCGCGAATAAGAAATAGCGCGCGAGAAGCAAAGAGTCGTGCGACGAGTGCGATGAACGGAGGGAAACATTGACGAAGAGATAGAAAAGCTCTGGAACAAAAAGGGTGAACCTTGGATGGGTGGTGGTTGGCGGCCGAGTGAAACGGCGCGAAATAAAAGGAAGAGCAAACGTTTGCGCGGGAGCTGGATGTCATTCAATCCCGTTCACCAACCTCTCGTGGGCCAAGCAAAAAAATATTGTTTGTCGTTTGGTGACACTTTTTCCCTTCCCCGCCATTCGCAGTTATCCCGCGGACGTTCCTCGTTTTCCACGCGGCGGAAGGTAAAAAAAAATGGGTTAATGGATTTTTCGATCTTTGCTGTACACGTTCGATTTACGTAGAATGGGAGTGCGCAATGAAACTTGTTCGTCGAGAAAACGAGGGTTGAAAATTCATGGGGTACGCGTTCGATCGCAGCTGTCGTGTCTCTGATCCATTGCTCGCTGTTGCGACTTGCATTGGTGTTTGTAGGTGTGTATCGTACGCATTGATAGCGTTTTAAATGGTTCTGCTTAATTACGCAACGATAATATTGGCAAGCGATTTTCCGAGACCTTCGACAAACTCGTTTTACCCATTTTCCATGCATTTCTCTTCGCAACCATCATCAATTCCCCACGTTACGTGCATCGAACTTTTGCGATCGCTTAATACTCGAATCGTTCGACGCCTTGTTCTCAGCTAAGCTTGACAAATGCTTCGATAGAAGACAAAAGCAGCAGCTATTACGTGTTTTCTGCGTTCCTGTGTGAAAATTAATGATCGCCCCTGTTTTCGTTGCGAAGCACTGAACAGGAACCGTCAGACAACATTGTTACGTTCCGCTCGATCGTGCTGCTGCCTGTTGCATAACGCGAGTATAAATCGATTGATTCGACGCTTTTCGTTAGATTGAGTTCGATGAATTAATGGGTGTCGAGTCGCGAGTCGTGTTCTAGATGCGACGTGGCCGTTCGTTTCAGAACTTTAGTAATAAGGATACACGAATTACACGTGTAATCGATTTCATTAGCGACAATTGTGGCGTCATCTTTCAAAAGATTACAAATATTTACCGAGAAGAATTCTAAACGACTTTGTTCGATAATACCTCTTGCTCGAGTGCTTCCTGTTTTCGGATCTCGAGCTCTGCAAACCGGGAAAATGTTTCTACGAATGCTGCTGCAAGAGCGGTTTATAAATAAACCATCATCGGTTAAGGCTGTCTATGTAGCTACGCTAAAACTTATAGAATCAGGACGCCAGATCGAATATCCGAGGAATGTCTATTGGGAAGGCTCGACGTGGTCCTCTAGGTAGTCCTCTGTCATCGTGCAAACGACTCTTCTCAATCACGGCAAGGTCTTCAAGACACCCCTCTGCAGCCCCTCTCTCCCCCCCCCCTTCTCTCACACTCTCTCTCTGTCGAGCTTCGGTCGAAAAGCCACTAACGGTGCTACCAGTATTACGAGGTAATTGGCTTTACTTGGCGCAATGACAAGTTCGCATTTAGCTGGACATACGAAGCATCGCGCACCACCACCACTTGGAATTCTTCGTTTGAAACGTGTCAGGAACGCGAATCGCGCGTAGCTTTTCGACGTTTTCTCTGGCAGCGAGACGCACGCGATTCCGTCGAGGCAATAACCGCAAATCGTCGGTCTGTCAACGTTGACATGATACACCTGCGTCGCAAAATCAGACGCGCGTTTACACAAACATTATTATTGTTAATCTGCCGATAATCGCGCTTCCAGTTAATCCACAGGACGATACAAGTTATTAGTTTTAAAGAAGACACGCGGAAATTTGAATAACGAGCAGACTATTGTGCTTCGGGTTGGAATCGGGTGCACAGGAAAGTTTGAATAACGAGCAGATTTCTATACCACGGAATACAACCCGGCGTATAACGTGATTCGCTAGATCCGTGTGTGTAATCTCTGATACATACCGACCAATATTTACATAACTCTTGCGGTGGTCATGTCTACCGGGCTGATCGAATATTCTCTACGAAAGGTATAACGGGTTCGTACTTTGAAAGTCATACTTTACTTTCGAATAAACTTTTTCGTTCTCGTGATAAATTCGCGCGATTTTTCCCAACAGATTTGAGAACTCATTATTCCACTCGTACTATAGCGGACCAGTCTCAACCTAGATTTCCCGTGAAATATAGCTGATCGCGTACCTTGAGAAATATTCTCCGTATGCGGTGAAAATTTTCAATGGAATTCACCGTTAGGGTTGCACCGAGAATGCTCACAATTCTAAAGACGAATCGCTCAAAGGAACATCATTCCGACCTTGCCTAGTCGCTATAGTTACCGAGACACGGTGATCGATCACTTAGCACCGTTTTACGAAGACTTTGGTTGCATCGATAATGGGGGATGCAAGTTTTCGATGTAACCAAGGTAATTTAACGGTGGTGTGATTAATGGGTTAAACGATTTAACGAGGATCGCAACGATCGGTGGGATAACGCGTTCGAGTGGTCGTAGATCTCGGTGCGTTCTCGATCTGAAGATGATATCAAGAATCCGGGGGATGCGTTTAAAAATAAATTCACGGAACCGAATGATCTCGCAGCGACCGATATTGCGGCAAAAGTGGCAACTTTCACGCGAATTTAGGATGGCCATGCACTTGACGGTACGTTTAACGCGTTCGAGATAGCGAATAATTGAGCGGAACGTGGAAATTACGTCTCCGTGAACGTGTCTTGTTAAAAGGTGTGGAACTCTGAAATGCTTTTCATTTTCATTTAAAAAAACTCGTCTACGCCGTCGGCGTTAAGTAGCGTGGCTAGTTGTCACGATTTTCGACGTTCGCGCAGCTCTTATCCACATTCGAGTCGCGAATCTCTGAAAGACGGGTGCGTTTGTATAATAACTCTAACCGTAGGAGACCTAAATCCAGGAAAACCCTCCACTTGGCGGACAATGGCAAGTTTGCGCGCAAACACAACTCTGTTAAGTGTTTGATGGGATATACAAGGAGTTGGACAGTTTGGGCTATTAGAGCCAGCGATGGGATTAAGTATATCTCAAGTAATATCGACGTTTACGTTCAAGTTTGCTTCGTATAATATAAGCGAGCGTCCAATTTTCGAGGTTGATCTTGGTGGCAGGCGAAGGAGGCCGGAAAATCGAGTTGGATGGAAGTCTCTTTCGTCGGGAACAGTTTTCTCTCTTTGGAGCACGCTGGAAAATCGATATCGGTTTGGCCGTTCATCGAACGCGTTCGAGGCACAACGTCTCGCTGCCGAAGAGCTTGCGAACCACCGAGAGCTTTCACGTTGGTGGTAAACATGAGCGAGCAAGCGTGCAGGCATGCAGACGTGCAAGTGTGCAGGTGGTTTCGAACAAGTAGGCGCATTCGTTGCGAATCGAAATAAAAGAGCCCACCAGGATAAACTGAAGCTGAACGTCGTGAGAAATCGATGGTCTTTGATGCTTGGTCGTTTAACTGATACGTTTTAACTTTTAAACGCTACAATGATAAACGAATGATTAAGTATCGCATTTACGCGCGCCTGATATATCGACAATTAATTATTAAACATAGGAAGGAAAAGTGAGATGTTCGATAAGCTGATTTCAAAGAGTAGTCGACGCCGAAAATATTCACGGTAGAGTAATAAATAGCCCGGCTATTAAATCTTTGCTCTGGTAATTAATGATACTCTCGGACAGGTAATAACTCTTCATTAGAGCTACCTTCCATTTTTCTTCTCCACTATACATAATTACTGACTTTATTGTTTCTAACTTTATTGTTTCTAAAATAACCGTGTTCGTCGTTAGCATATAGAGATGCTGCGACAAACTCTTTGTTTTAATCTCACGTTTAGTTGTACTCGATCAAGTTGCACACACGAAAGAAAATATACGAGATTCCGTTAAAGTGCGTCAACAGACGGAAATGACCAAGCACCGATACCGGTAATAGTACCAGGCGTTCCGTGAAATTCGGATGATGTTATCAATGAGATGTAATCTCACACGCTACTACTAGAGTGTGCATCCTCTAAAGCGATCCTCTCGTGTGCTCGTATGCATCGTCCAGTCATGTAGGTCAACGTATACATATCAAATCACCGTCGTGTTTGTGTTGCCTAATGATCGTTCCACCATAATAATCCGTTTGCTCACGCTATCGAATTAAAATCAATACGTTCGGGTGAAGCGTCCAGACGATTTATTTTATCGAACCTAAGGATACGTGGACATCTGTTTCATTTACGTACACGTCAACAAGTTACTTGATTTAAAAGTCAAATTCCATTCGTTTTTACATTTCATTTTTTTCATTCGATTCCGGTATTTGCTTTTATCGTTATTTTCACTTTAACTTCGTTTGCAGATTTGTATGCATAGGGAGGAGAAGTTTAATTAAATATTCCCTTAGGTCGGTGTTACACGCAACGTTGGATTCCCTTCTTTCGCGGGAAAGTCGTTTCATAGGAATCCTCTTTAAGGGGAGGGAATTAAAGTATCCCGAACGAAAAATTCCGGAAGCGAGAGTGGTCCTGATACGATCTCGAAGAGAAAAAGCGCGATAGAATTGCATTCTCCTTCCTTTCTAATTTAACGAGTTTTTGCGCAACTCCAGCTTCGAGTATAAATGCTTTCGAAGCATAATCTTCGTCCTATTGTAAATTGTAAATACATACGTGGGATCTATGATACTTTTACATGTTAAAGACGAATGTAATTTAACAAAAAAAAAAAGTTATCATCGAATGCTAATACTATTTTATAACGATAATGCAACGTCGGAGGTGTCGTATCGAACCTGATATGTAAATTGCATCGATATCGGGCACTTGCGGTTCGAGTAAAAAGGAACCTCCGATGAACGTGGCTAGGCGGCGATCGCAAATGATCGATATTCAGTAACCCGTGCATAGAGAATTTCAAATTTTTGTAACGGTCAAGTATCGGGAAATCAATGAAAACTTTCCTCGTTGCCGAGAAAAAAGAAAAGCCGCTTCATGGAAATCGCCGTGAAAGTGAATAACAAACAACTTTCGAGGAACTTGTTTTCTCACAGCGCAGCGTTCCTTACGTCTAGAAAAAAAAATATCGTTTGTACCGCTCATACGTATCCTTATTCTCTACTTAAATAAATAGCAATCGATTTTAAACTTGACCGATCGCACCAGCCACTTTTGGTGGCTCTCAATGTTATTACCGTTAATTTGCGCCACCCTCTTTGAACTTGTAAACAAACTTGTAATTGAGGTGTATTTTCTGCCACGCCATGGTAGAAAAACGCTGGAAAGTGTATTAGATAAATGAAACACGTATCGGTGGTTCCGAGTTTGTTTGCCAGAGTCTTAATTACTTTGCCGGCCACCACCTCGAGTTTCATTATCTTAAAAAAGCCGTTTCCTATTGCATCTCATCAGTCCGCGAACAAAATTTGGCCTTTGTTTGCCAATTAATCGAAGCTACATTCCTCTCTTTTGGAATCGAAGTCGCGGTTCGACTATATTTAAACCCAGAAATCGAGTTAATCGAAGCCAAGTTTAAGGTCTGGGTTTAGTTTGATTCGTCGTGTTTGAAATAACCAGCTACAATAGAATTAGTTTCGTGATTCGATGCTCGTCCCTACTCGCCGTATAATAGATTCAAGACGCCATAAACCGGTGGTCCACGAATAAAAAGGAAAAATTGCTCGCGTAACTTTGGAACAACCAGCGTGATGTATAATACACAATCCCGCGTCTATAAGCGTCCGCTTGATAGAGTGTGAGCGCGTCGCGCGCTCGAGAGCGGCGTAAAAAGGGGCGATATACGTAAACATAAAAGCAACCAAGACAAAAAAAAAGTATAAAACTCGCGGTACAGCATGAGCATCGCGATATCAACGTATCTAATTTCAGCAAATGGAATCGTGTCAAGGCCCAACACCGTCCGAATCGTAAATCCGTAGGGGTAGAATTTTTCTGCGGCGCGGCGGCTAACAGGGCGGAGATGCCGCGAAAAAAGAGTCCGATGCGATCCACGCAAATAAATTCGCCGGACATTGGGAGCGGAGCCAATCCATTCGAGAATATTCGGAATTTATCGCGATCGTGTTCCGTTATCTCCGCGGATACGTTCTCTTTCCTGGCGAGTTTCGCTCTCGATCGTCCCGAAAGTAGATTGCGTTGCTTTAACGATCTGTATTGAATCGGCGCGGCGTCCCCTGCGGAACAGCGGAATTTTGATGTTTTTCTAAAAAAAGAAATACAACGAAATTAGAAAGAAATTTCGAAGAAGACGCTACCGAGCGCCAAGTCGTAAATCACCACCTATTGTTTTGTCTAAGAAAGCCTCACTCGTGGAATTCCAAACGTTTCTTTAATCTCTTCGCGAGTCTCCTTTTATCTCCGTCCATTGTTTACGGTCTGTTTATTTTGGCACGTATTCCTTGCCACAGTAGTCAGGGAAATTCGTTAATTCTCCGAGATACACTTCGTGGGAAACTTGCGTAAATTATCCGAACAATGCCTCGATGAAAAGTAATTATTATATAATCTAGAGATTCCTAGAAGCTAATTTCGGTGGAATAATTGTATTCCAGAAGTAGAAGCAAGTTTCAGCCAAGTTGGCGCTAAACTGACCTTGGAAGTCTATCACTTGGAAAGGAGTTAAATTAGAGGAGTACTTTGCATCATTAATTATGCATCTTCCGAGTCCTCGGCGAGCAATAATTAACGCGATTCTTCGATGACTGCATACTCCCTCGTCCCTTCTCTCGTTTACGCTGGATAGCGGCTTGTAGAATTGTATCGCGTTCGAAAAGTATTTCTGGATAGACCTAGCCGAGGTTGACGTCCTTCTATAGACCAATCAATAAAACTTCTCACGACGACTACAAGTCAAAACGCATGCTTCTATGCGTTAGAGGTACGTTTAAAAAATCGATCTTTCGAAGCTTCAAAGGTGAGGAAAGTCCTGAATCACTGAAAGCCTGGACTTCACTCCACGATAAAGTCGCGTCCGAAAATTGCCTCCTAGATAAATTACTGACGGCCGCATGCATTATCGAGCGAACCCTCGGCACGAGGAAATGCATCAATTCGCATTGTTGCTTGTTCAGAGGGTGGGGAAGAACGATCGTTTTACGTCCTCCGGTGGCTACCTTTAGATAGTCAACTTTGAATCTCATTAAAAATGGAAGTCGATTGACTCCAGGTGGCATACGGCGCTTTCGCCCTGTTCGGAACCAGTTGGGATTTCACAGTTCGTCTGACGTCGGATTAGAGGTGTCTGACCTGCCACGGAGACGTTCCACTTGCTATAAGGCATCCGTAGCATACGGACCTACGAATC
Source organism: Hylaeus anthracinus (assembly GCF_026225885.1). Classification (NCBI taxonomy): domain Eukaryota; kingdom Metazoa; phylum Arthropoda; class Insecta; order Hymenoptera; family Colletidae; genus Hylaeus; species Hylaeus anthracinus. The sequence continues at coordinate 1,069,051 of NW_026534330.1, read as the reverse complement.
GTTTAATTTACCCATTGATTTAAATACAACGATCGTTTTATTTGAACAATTTCGCTCGAAGGATCCTGCAATAAATCATTCGACTTTGAGCTCGCGAGTATGGTGTGCAAAGCCCTGCGTTGGAACGTGCTCGATGCTTCGAATTCGACGGTGGACAATTTGCTATGAAACCCGATCGTTAGCACGCTCGGTTCGACTGACAATGAGATTCCGGGAACTCGTCGAGGGAACTCGGGCTTCCGAGTTCCTCGGTTTCTTCTCTGCTAACGGAGTCATGTACATGTATAAGCATCCGCGAAGAGAGTTTACGTTTTAAAACATCTGTTTGACTCTCAGCTGTGTTAAATATCGAACAACTTTTTTTTTAATTCAGAGATCCCAGACGATTGGCGGTTTTGAGTTAAAAATACCACAGGGAACACTCAAACGAACGAGCTAAACTTTTGTTTCAACCTGACAACCTCGCGAATAAATGGAGCGGAAGCGACGCGAAAAGCATTCGGATTTATTGCGTACGTGTGCGCCTTTAAAAAGAATCGATTCCGGTAAACTTCATACGTATTTTAGAAAATCGGTGCAATTACAGTCGTACTTGTTTTTCTACTCGCGTAAGGGGTGGGATTTCCCTTTGAGGAGGGCAATTCGATCGAAACTCTATTAATTCGACGTAACAGACGAAGGGGATATTAATACCCGTAATCGTCGAAAAAATCCAGCAACTGTAATTGCTCGAGTATCACCGAGTGTAATTATCGGATGGAAAGCCGGGTTAGAAGAAAACGAACGCGAGAGAAAACAGAAATCTCTGACCGAATCAGAGATTAAAGCTTGGGATTCAGATTTAATCCAGAATGCGAACCGTCGACGAAATGAGATTTTCTGATTCCAGAATCATAGAAAAAACTATCGTTCTTTGACGCTTCGTACGTTTTTACAGCTTCAAAAGTCGCGCTGCTCTTTAGTCGTTTCACGAGTTATAAGATTACTTAATTACGTGGAACAATTTAAATTTTAGATAGACTAAACTTTAATTTCGAACAGTAGTCTGAGTAATATCGTCTTTGTGCTTTCCATGTCGCGATACTTGTCGAGGTCTCGGACCAGCCATCGCGATTAACACGGTTTTCTCTGTGCAACAGCGTTCGTTACGTCGTAAAATCTAAATGATCGCGCAATCAGCTTAACGTAATTGTACGTAGTTGAATGTTACTAGCCAGCAATAATATAACTCAGCAGGAATGAAATTTCTGTTCGCCGACTGAAATAAAACGTTGCCCCTTCGTTTCTTCTGACGCCTTTCGGTTTCCCTACGTTCATTCCTCTCCACCATTTTCTCGTCCAGTAATTGCGCCGCTGGCCAATATTTATCACCAACACGCTTCCCTGACGTTTATGCTCACCCCAAGTCCAAGGAAGGGGCTGACTAGAAGGCAGAAGACGAATATCGCTGGAAGTAGATAGAAAGCAAAGAAACAGAAAAAGGTCTACGCGGAAAGTAAGGGATCGCTGTAGCGACTTCTATCAAGTATAAACAACCGTAGTTTGCCCGATGGGAAAAATCTACGTTCCCCTTTCAGTCTTTACGACTCGTCAGATTTTAAATCTTCCCTTCTCTCAGACATCGTTTCGAACAAAAACGTTTTCACATCATCGAACGCGTTAAGAGTACGTGCTCGATATTTCGAAATGAAAATCATTTTTCGTATCGCGCGTTCGCGTTGCGTTGATATCGAAAAGTGATCTTTTTCATTAAAATGGAATCGATAAACGGTAAAGGCAATCTCGCGATACGAGATTCGTAGTTCTATAGTTATTTAAACATATTCGACGGAACCCGATTAACGTAAATTCTCGTTTTCCTGCGTTGAACTTTATCGACATTATTAAAGCACGACAGCTGCATGAAATTGAATAGTAATTAACGTATATTACTGTCACGGGTACATAAATGCTACACGATACAATACATACGATTAATCATTCGTTACTGCAATCAAGTTGGCTCTTCGGGCGTAAGCAAATTTTTAAGCTTCTTTTTCGAGCACGAACAGCTTGAAGAGCATGTACGCTACGAACTTGCGCGTTTTACTTTAATTTTAATCGTTCCAACACTGATTCCAGAGAAATGTGAGTTAGATGGATGAAGGCGGACGAGAAGATGAGAGAGATGAGAGAGATGTGTTTGGAAATTTTGCTCCAAGGGAAGTTGACTCGCTGGATATTGAAATTTCAATTAAGAAGAATTTAGCAGGAAATAATAACCTAGAGGCAGATCGAACTCCGTTGTAAATTGATAGGATTATTTGGTGCTGCAGCATTGCGAGAATTGAACGAGGGGAAGTGACAGACCTTTTCCGCAGATTCAATAAAACGTCACGAACAGCGCAGAAGGATACAGGACAACACGATCGTTAAAATACGAAGCTCTGTACTTTGGCACGACGGTGCAGGCTATAGGGGAAGTCGACCCTTTCGAGTCTCGATTCCTGAGAGTAAATGCGACCACGTGTCTGGTCCGTGACGATCGATCGACATCGAAACTCGGAAAAGTGCTGCACGAACCCTTGCTTTTCTTTTCTCTTGTGCTGGAACGGCCCTTCACTTCTGAGCAGTCCCTCTGTCAACCCAATTGTCGTTCGTTTCTTCCTAAGAAATAAGATGCTTGTTAAACCGTTGGAGGATGCCCTACTGTTTCAGAGGACGCTTTGTGCCGAGCTGGAAACGTTGCGTGACAATTAACGACGTTATAATGCTTTGTTAGAATTCGTGTTAGCTCGGGCTCGAGAAGCTGAGTCGATTTCAAAAGTCGACCGGCTTTCGAACGAACGAGACAGCCGATTCCTTCACTCTTGCAACTCGTCAACGAAATTTTACCAACTAAGAAAACATCGGAATAACGGAAACGCGAATGCCCTGTAAATTCCACCGAACTATGCAATTTTAATGAAATCGCTATTCACCTTAGATTTGCATAACACTAGTCGCGTCATTCAGATTCATAGCTTACAAAGGATATCGGTATGCGCGAGGAAAATATTCCATGAATACATTTAAATTCTCGACGTTCGCTATTCTATGCGCTTCTTGCTTGTACACATTTTCCCGTTCAAGGTCAATGAAGCAGCAGAACCGAATCTTTGTAACATTCGAATATGTAACAGGTCGTTTTATAAAGCGATCTCGTACTTTTGTCAGTGTATGGTTAAATTTGTATTAAAATATCGTACGATATATCGAGGATCTGAAAGAGATACCAAGTACATATACAGAGGGACTTTTGGCGAGGAAAGGGACCATCGTTAAGTAAAAAGACTCTTCTTGGAACACGCGAATTACACATTGCGGAGTAACAAGTCCCCGTTGATGTCGCAAGTAAATTTCAAACAATTCCAAAGTCGTTTTAAAATTCATGAAAGTTCCTCCTTCCTCTGTCTCGACGTTCAAGAATCGCTTGTATTACTTGCATACTGATAGCGTTCGCAATCTGTCCCCAGTCACACATAGAGCATTCCCTGACAGTAGAGGATTCGATTGGAAGCCGTCTTCCTTTCTTCGACTCGTTCGATCCGCCTCTGTCCTCCGTCTGTTCCTCTTTTTACATGGAATCAAGTGCCAGCTTCGATCTACTTCTCGATCGAGTTCCCGACGCGACGTTCGCACAAAAGTTAAAAAGGCTGGATTTAATCTCGCTGGCATCGTTCCCTCTAACCTAATTCCTCGCTCGCGGTAATACGAATACATCTTAATGCGATATAGAACGAAATGAATCGGACGTTTTATCTTAATCGAGATAAATGCGCGGAGGAGCTGAGTGGACGATTTAAATTCATGGATCTCTGGGAAACTGACCGTTCGATCCACCCCTTTGGCAGGGTTTCCAAGTTTCATCCCTTTCATATCTGTGTTTCGAGAAGTTTCGAAGCAATTCGATAATACGAAGGATGGAACCACTCGAAATAAGCGCCAAAATATTTTTAAAGGGACACTTTTTCGACGAATATCCGCATAAAATTGCGAAAGGGAAACACGGTAGCAATCGCGGTCGCGTAATTCAGATGAAACGCGCAGCTGAATGCAGCGGAATATATTACCGTTTCTCTATGGAACATAACATTGAAAACTATAGACGCCATTGCTGGGAAATGTTTTCATGCTGGTATTACAAAACTGGAATACTCGATACCGGGAACGTGTTTCTTTTATTGACATCGTTCCTCGATTTTCCTGCAAAACTTTTTGATGCCGGGCCGCGCGGAATTGGAGTTTTTGTTCGGAACAGCATGCGCCGTTGCTCTGTTTTAATGCGACTTTTTCGCCTCGGTAAGTAATTTCGATCGAGTATCGAAAAACCGCAGAGGACATTTGAAATTTTCGTGAGAGCAGCGCGGAATATTTGAAACGTGTCGAAAGTTCTAAACATTCTTATTCGAGAATGTGTAAGCACGGTTAATCAGAAGTTAATTAAACAGTGCCCTCGTCCATGATACGTGAGAAGCTGTACTCGGTTTGAATATAATTTATTACGTAAATGCCTAGGAATTTCGATCGAGATTTCTTTAAACTTCGATCATTAATTAATAGTTTGTGCAACAGTCGGGCAACAAACGTTGCTCGATAAATTGCACTTTCGGAAATTTCAGATGATTAATAAATCGAAAACTCTTGTCTGCTTCGTTCTAACTCGTCGTTTTAACTATCAAGCTCTGCTGTACCGTTTTCCACTGTCTATACCTTCTCTATATTTTCTTGGATGTTTCCACCTTCCTTTATCTCGGTCCATCCTTTCAACAGCCATTTCGTGCCGTGACGAGCAGTAAATGCTTTCGAATAATTTCTCGACATTCTCACGCTCGCGATACCTCGATATTCGTTCAGTCAGACGCGTTTATCGCATTAAATTGAGTCGCGTCAATTACAGTATTTTCCTCGTGTCAACGGTGTTTGGTAAATTACCGTTCGCTAACGACGGGTGCAATTTTGTAACCGAGCTCGCAAACAAAATCCTAAGTGGTCAGGTGTATCGATCCGTAACGATGTTTACACACATCTTGAATTTCCACGTAGATACGAAGAGTTGGAGTATGGATGGCGCGGCGTTTTAAAGAGCAAATGTGTTCGATGACACAATGCCTCGAGTGTCTCCAAAGATTTAAGGATCTCCCGCGGGTTTATCGGGAAAAACTTTAAGGTATCCGTAGCACGTATCTCGTTTTAGAAATCGGAAGGGGCTTGAGAATCTGCATGCAGAACGAGGAATTCGCGAGAGCTTTACGATGCTAATATGCGGATAGGCCTAGATCACGAGTACATTGAATCATTAGCATTTATAATCGAAGGGCGTACATCGACAAAATTAGAAATGGAGCATTTGTAATTAAGATTTTTACATCGATGTCCACGTCCTTTCAACGAGATGTCCCATAAAATTAATATCGCGGTAAGAGTTGATTCGAAAAGTTCAAAGCTGCAAAGTTATTTGAATTCCGAGCGCACGTGTAAACAAGCATGTCGCGGTCTGATAATATTCGTGCACAGCTCCACCGGTACAATGAATCCGTTTCGTGAAAGCTTTTACGCCGAAACACGAACCTCGATTTGAACCGAGATCGCAAAGTCACAAAACCGGGTCGCGATATCCCTGTACACCGTCAACCTCGTTTCCCGCTCGTCTACTCATATGTATACACCTGTACGTAGATAAAGCAATTACGATTCGCTTTCTCCGAAATCGCCTACATCCGAGCACGCACGTGTCTTGTTCGGAGTGTAATTTTCATCAAACGCAACGTAAAGCGAACTTTACACGGATTGTTTCGTCGAGTTTCCCATTCAGCCACATTACGCAATAGAGGGTTAACGATTTCAGCGAAGCTATCGTAAAATCTCGGACGATTGATGAACTCGTGCGCTCGATTCAATTTCTCCCTTGGCGCCAAGAAACCAACGTGGAGATAGAGCATGAGAAGAGACGAAACGAAAACAGAGTTCACGTGGACGGCCACGGTAAATATCGCAGGAATTCCGGGGAGGCCAGTCGATCCTCGGAATTCCATTGAGAACAAGGTATAGGATGAGCGGGAGAACGTCGAATCCGAAGGGAGCGTTTCTGCGTCTCGCTATAAGTCGAATTGATTGCGACAAAAAGGGATACTTACGAGTATTACGGATTACGATCCGAGGAACGTTTCGAAGGTCAGACCTTAATTCCGCTAGGGTGGTTGGGATGCCATGCGTAACAGCTAGACCGACGATGAGCGAGGACTTGGATCGCGGTGTTCTTTTCTTTGTACAACTTGTCAATTTTTCTTTGTACAACTTGTCAATTTTTCTTTGTACAACTTGTCAATTTTTCTTTGTTTCGGAGATGACCTATCGCGATGGCGACTCTTACGCGACTCGATCTAATTCCTCGAAAAAACATGATCGATTCTGGTCGTTTTGCCCCGTGTACAATATCTAATAAAAGTAAGTAAATACTTGAAGGCAATTTTTTTGCAACGCGATCGCGTTATCCTGTAATTTTCTTCTAATCAATTTAACGCGATAATGTAGCGTTTACCTCCTTTTGTTACGTACATGCTATACTACGATATATACGAGTCTTCCTATGACGGTCGAATTGCGTTCAAATTTCTAACATGGCGGACCAATTATTGCCTATTATCGGCTATCACCGATCGTATACCGCTTTAATAATATTTGATCCGGCCGTATCGAGTCGCTTATAAAGACCAGAATACTAATAATACTTTGTCCCGTTGATCATTGGCTCGACAGCAGGTCAATATTGTGGAAATGTATCGACCTATACGAACCGATAAAATAGTTAACGGTTTGATTTTATTAATTTCTGCGCACTTGACTCTTGGAAAGCCGTAATCGTTCGAGCACCGTATAATTTGTTTTAGTCGTTCCTGTTTTGCGACGAAAGTAAAAATAAACATCGCCGATCGAGGGCACAGCACGCCGATTCGAATCTTTATGGCGGCGAGAGGATCACTCGAGAGATTTCGTCTTTGAACGAAACACGGAGGGTAAATGAGTTACGGGAATAAGGGGCGAATACGCCGTGCTTTGGTCGAAAAAGGGAGAAAAATAGCTGATGTAAAAGCCTCCATTGGCATTGCCATCGAGCTACCTTGTCTTTGAAAGCGAAAGCGTTTCGCTATTTCGCAACGATTTAAAAAAATCGTCGTCGCCCGTGCCGGGATCCTTTCCTGTAATTCGTTGTTTGCTTGTACAAAGCGCGTTTATCTAATACATAGTTTCGAGTCGACCCGATCGCTGAATAAGACAGACGAACAATCGATGCGACGATAAAGTCTTCGTCAGCGAAAAGTTTCAACGAACGACAAGTTTAAACCGTAAGAACGACAACGCGGACACGCTAGTCTATTTTCGGTCCATTAAATTCCAGCAGGTTGAAGTGATTAGGCAACGGCTGTCGACGCCAGCGAACCTTCCAGTCGATACGTTTAATTTGCTCGATATCGGCGCGGCGTGTCGCTACGTCTACGCGCGGACGATCAATTCTCTTCGTCTTCGAACCGCGATTCCGACCAAAAATAAAACACATTTTTAGCGATTTTCCGTCGAGAGAGATTTCATTCTGGCATGTCCGACGTCCTCGAAGGTACAAGTATTTCGACGCGCGGTTGAAAAATTCGTCGATTACGGTATCCATGTTGTTTTGCGAGTTCGTCTGACGATGCGTGTTGAGCGAGGCAACCTTCTTCAAAATGTGATGCTCCGTTGAGTGTGAACTTTCTGACGTCGACAAATCCTCTTTGCCTCTCGAAAGCGTTTAATAATTGAATATGGATTACATATTTCGAGAAATATCAGAGATCGAAGAAGATCTTTGAAGACTGCTCACGGTAAACTTTGCTTTGAAACGGTGATTTCGTTCTCCTTGTTACGACGTACCGCGTCAATGCATTATGATTTAACGTGTAAAACTCGCGAACCATGAAGATGAAGTCGACCGTGTGCACATGAGCCCGTATAAGTCGAGCGTAGGGGCACGGCTAGTGACGGTGTCAAGAATATCGCAGGCATAACGTACCAGTACCATAACGTACCAGTACCATAACGTAAAAACGAAGTTGCATTACTCATAAGTAGAATTGATTATTTCCTCTCGTGATTTTATCCCTCTCGAGTATAATTCTGTCTCTAATAGTACACTTGTTGATTAGGTATCAGCGTGACGCGCGCTGCATACTTGACACGAAAATATCGATGACACACGAATCTATCTTTTCGTATATTTTCGGACGCTACGTCAAGAAAGAACTAACCACAGGGTTAAGAACGGAACGGAGAAATCGATTTACCCTATCAGAGGTCACGAAAATATAATTGGACACAAGTTTCACTCCAGAAATGTTATCGTCCAATGGTAAAAATAACTTGTGCCCTGGAATAGAAAAAGCATGTTTTTATCGTTAATCCAACGAACGGCTGGGAACGTTTATGGGAAACCGTAGAATTTTTTAACGGCTATCTCTTTGCAATCCTTATCAAATAAATACAGACGAGTTTAGATTTTTCACGCGAAGCTTGCGCGAAACACGAGTCGTATCTAAATTGAAAGCTGCACCAACTTTCGCGTTGGTGTTGCCAAACGGTACTTTTCCCGGAACTTTATATTCGACTGCGAAACGAAGGAAACCAAACTTCCAGATAATTTATACGTCAATTTTCCTGCAATTCGAGGCGTGTGAGCGCGTGCATAGATCCAAAATAAAGCTGGATATCAAAGCAAAGTTTCCAGCCAGCTGGATATTACTTTCCTACGCGCGGCTGCTTTTGTGAATCAAGTACCGCAAGATGACGAGCGTATTCCGACGAATTTTAATTTTGCAGTTACAACAACTACTCGCGAAAATTACGCTTGTCGCTAATAATTGTAATCGCTAGGACTATTACGTGTAACAATATCCTAGAAATTGTCCAAACGCGAACGAACAATCAAGTTTCAACGGAATGTTTCCGGACCATTGAAATCGTCTCGTTAAAATTTTACTTCCACTTACCACACAATCCTCTTCTCGAATTCTTTATTTTTCAAAGTTTACCAGAGTGGCGTAATAATCGTTCGCGTCGAGGTCGCGCAGCTATCGTCCACCGAGCGATATCAAGTGAAAACGTTGCACGAATAACGCGTGAATCCGTGTTCACTTACTGAAACGACTACACGCGCGTCTTCTTGATTGCTAACCGCGCTCTATCCGATTTATTTCTCGATAGTAAACATGTATTTTCCAGTTGAATGGCGGCTGATTCGTAAAATGATTAACCAACGAATCAATCGGAAATCAAGTTACTCTTTTGAGACCACTGTCAGAGCTTTAATAATCCTGATTAGAGAGGACTCGGTACATCCGTGATGTATGCGCAACTGATAAGAAACGACGGGCTGCGTTACAAAGAATTTTCCATGTCGATAATGAATTGGACTTTCTCGTGCTGCCACGCTGAGAACAAATTGCGTGTCGCGTTTCATTAAATCCGCCCCTTCTTGACGGAACACGCTATTTTTGTACGAAGTGGTATTTGCAAGATGAATGCCCTTCCGATCATATTCGATCTTTATTTATTTACGAGATAACATCCGATCTATACGCTAACGTTGCCTTTTTTCTTCTTCTTCTTTTTTTTTAGTACATTATATAGTCGCACCGTTATAGTATATTTATATAAATTTCTTTACCACCCTTTAATGGATGGCACGCTTTTAATAAATGCGTGTTTGGCTATTTCCGAGAACAAATTAACGATATTTATGACGATTTACGAATGGTACGCTAAAAGTGGATGGCAGAGTTAATGTCACTCTGTTTGTTGATTCATATGTCGCGTTCGATTCTAATTCCACACCCGTCATGCTATGTCACAAACATGATTATCTAAACCACGTACCAAAGGACACCGCTAAACATGACGATAACACGCGCGCGGTAACCTGGAAATATCATAATTAAAGGTGAAGTGCATTCGAGCAAAATAAACAAAAGTAACGGTAAATTTGATGTCGGAGAATAGCGAGCGACGAAAATGATTTTGAAAATCGTGTGCGTTGCGATGTATTTATGGACATTAATAATCACCTATATTGGCACGCATCGGGCTATAATTTATGCGCCCGTTGACAACAAACATTTAGAACGAACCACCATCGATGCCGATCGATAGATACAACTATGTGTAACTATGTCAACCTCCCGTTGACATTTCTATTCGAGGTGTATTATACAACCACTTTAATATCGATAACCGCGAACCATTTACCAACTGAAACATTACGATACCAACAATAATAATATTTACGTTTTGTTATTTTACAATCGATAACTTCGTAAAATGCTGCACGTGATAATTTCGAATGTGCGATGCACGCAAATTTTTTAATTTGACAGGAAGGTTGACATTTTTTTAAATTTCTTGTTACATTATTTTAAAAAAAGTGTCGTCTGAAAATGCATTTCGCCTTCAAAGAGAGTCGGGGATGGAAACTTTCTGAGCTCGTGTCATCAAACAAAGATGAAACCCTGCTGTGTCGGCGATCGTGCGAGATATAATGAAGCACTCACGCTTGACAAAGGTATTAGACATGATCGTATCGATCGGCTATGAAATATGAAACTGAAACCGTAGTTCGTAACGTGTCCCATAAATCTTGGTTACGCCGTGTCATCGGCGAACGTTAGAAATCGGGGCACTGGTGGCAAGAATTTCGGACATAATAGAAATAGTGCAAACGTGGCGACGAATCCTATTTCTTCTTGGTAATTTCATCTAAAAGTACTCTTCGAACAGGACGGAGCGGAACAGCCAAGGTAAACGTTGAAAGATTAAAGATAAACAATATTCGAGATAAGTGTTTACTAAACAAAGATGGCAGATTCACCACAATTTTCGTGAGAGACGTTTAATTTTATTTCCATCGTTTCGTAAACAATACGTGGCTGGCAACGATAAAGGAGCAAAACTATTTGGTTTGGTGGATTTGATAACAACGAATCAAGGAAATGAAAACCGTGAAAGGATATGTAATAATATACAGAGATTGAAAAAAGATTTGGCTTTGCTGGAAAATATTGTTAGTTGCAAAATAGTTGTGTTTGCGACGTGAAAGGGATGGAGGATTTCGAGGTAGCGCGGTGTAAAATTAAAAACAGAACGAAAGCTCACGCTCTCGGAATAAAAACTCATGCATATTAAAGGGATAAAGAAAGGAAAGAGTGTCTGTTCGAAAACAAGGTTGTTTTCTTTCGGTGTAAGGAAACATCGAAGGAAACGGATGTGACTCGTAACGAGCAACAACGTTCGTCTCGACGTGTCTTTCAAAGGATCTCCGGAGGAAACGCCTGATCGGGGAGGTGGGAACAGGAATGAGAAGCGGGAGAGTGGGCGGAGGTAATTAGCCGAGCAACGTCGATGGAAGCACAACGATGAAGAAAAAACAACGTACCGGTGCAGAAGAGTTTAATTAAATTTCTTTAGTTGCCACTCCTTTCGTCTGTGGCATCGCACGGAAGCTGTCGCTCCCGAAGGGATCTCCGTCGGTGATCGAAGACACGTGTCAGAGGTCGATCAAGCACAACTGTGTCGAGGTACATTTCAGCCACGCCAGCTTCGCTTCTCTCCGACGCTCGATTTCAAACTTCAAAGCCACTGCAGCATTCAGACTCGGTTAAACGACCTGGCCTTTTCAACCGAACCCTGGAACAAGAACGGTTGCTCTTTGTACCGCGTATCATCCACAGGTGCCTAGAAAATAATAATCCCCAAAGTGCTCGTCCCATTCTCTTATCTCGACAGCTCCACCTAGTCTTTCTTTCCGTCTCCCTATTGTGAAACGTTTGGGCGCGAGGATGGAGATGTTGAAAGTGCTGGGGCAATTACTTTATAATGATTCGTCTGCTGGGACGTCGAAATTTCCGCATACTAGACTATACAAGAGTGAAACTACTCTTCGCGAAGCAGGTAGTTCCTGCGACGCCTACGATACATTCTCGCCTTCTAACAGCTTTCAATCTCTTTTACAGATTACATCCGACATAGTCTTAACAAACGTTTCGATGAATTGCGGAACATTTACTGTCGGATGATGCTATTTTCAAACGAACCGGTACGCATCGTTAAATTCCCATTAGATTCGCTTTGCGTTTACAGGAAGTGCAAGTCATTTCGAGAAACAATAGAAGTCTACTTTACAGCTACGTATATAGATCGACGAACGTCTGTCTGTTCCATACAATCGGAATTTACGTCTAATGAGAGGAAACCGAACAATTAGATAAAGTTCCAACTTGCTAAGCGACTATCTAACGATAAAGTCGCTTTTATCATAACGTAGACGATCGATCGAACGCACCAGGTCTGGTAACAGCAATACCAGAGCCGACCAATTTTAAGGCATAAACAAGTTCGCATCTTTATCGTTCGCAATAATCGACGCGCTAGACTATCGTGCGTCGAATAATTCAGGGGATCGTTCGCGTAGGAAACTCCCTGTTTCGTGGTGAATACACGGCCGTGTAGTGCAAACCTCGTATCGGGTCTTGTGGGCAGGAAATTGGTGCAGCGTACCGTGTGAAAATATGCCTCCAAAGCTCGCTGAATTTCGCGAGAGAGGGAAAATTGCTCGGCGGCCTACTGGATCTCGCGAGGAAAACAGGATTACAGCTTGGCACGCTGAATTTTTGGAGAAAAACTGTACCGCCACGATTTCGGACAACGCGAATCCGGTATATCTCCAATCAGACATCACGAGGGCCGGTGTAGACTCGTTAAAAGAGAATACTCTAACGGTTACATGGTTCAATTTCGAAACAAAGTTTTATCGTTGAAAATATTGATCTGCGTGAAAGCATGCGCGCGATAAAATTCAGTAATTGCAATTGAAACAAACAGAAACGCGCGTTAATACCGCTGTTTTATTTTCGGTAGAATCGTTGAATGCCACAGGGGACAGGAGTAAATAATGCATAAACGTACTTGACACTCATAGTTTTCTTACACTCGGTATAATTTAATCAAACTCCAGGTAGCTTTTACTCAGCTTTCCTCAAAAGGAAATAAAGGACAACGCGGAAGAAACGACACAATGAATGCAGCTGTGACACTGTAGCTTTCTTCGGGGTATCGAATACGGACAAAGGGTAATAAGGCTGTTGTATATTCCATCGCCTGTTTCTTTCTACTACCATTGTTATGTAATTGTGAGAGTACAAAATCTCGCGAGCATATCCGGTAATATTCATCTCCATCGATCGGTATCGCGAAATGTTGTCGGGTTATTAGACGTTATTATAAAAAATTTTCGTACGCGACCGTTTCTCATTGGGTACATGCTGCCGAATGAATCATACATTGGCAGGTCGACGTTTGTTTTGCGCGCTCCATTTTCGACTGCTACTTATCGAGTCGTGACAACGCAGCAGGAAGCTCATGAGATTTCATACACCGCGAAAGCTATTTACGTGTATGCGCGGGACAAAGTGACACCCAGTTTCGAATAGTCTTTTAAGACTAGAGGAGCACCGAAATGACATCCGAAATGACGATCTTTTATGGTTAGAGGGACGTTTTACGCGGTTCTGCAATCACATCAAAATTGATCGTGTACTTACTGGAAACAAGGAAAAAGATATACATCTTTCAACGGTCTCATCATTAGGATTCGTTTAGCGAATCCTGATTTTCAATGAATTGTGCAAGTGCACCTTTAATATACGGACAATGCCGATGTCAACGATAACTTGGATACATCGAGCGGTCCCTCATTCTTTACGCACACAAATCAACCACGTAATCAATTGCACTTCCCCTATAGTGTGCACCGTAAACATCGATAATTGGTCGTTCACTTGAAACACGAAACACCATTCCGTAATAATGCAACGAACGCTTTTGCACGTGCCATACTGTTCAACAGCCACGTTCTTTCTCGCTAAACGTGATGTACGTTTTCCACGTGAGGTACTCCGGTCGATCGATTCTAGCATAAGACTTCTATTCGACGCTACACGTTTCGAACCAGCGCACTCGATGCACTCCAAAGTCCGTGAATATTAAATCAAACTTGAAAGGATTCGTTTGCGCGCTAACGCGCGGACAACGACTCGAAACAGCGCGTCGTTGAAAGAAATTGTAAAAGAGAATTAATAATTTGGAAATACACGCTGTTAGGTCGATCGGTTCGTAATTTAATTCTCGAGAACGATAAATTGAAGAACTTTATTACAATAAATACATAATCGTTGGTTAGCCACGGTAGCACGTTCGTCACTGTTAATCACGTGTATACAGGTCTGGTAGAGGAAGCGTTTGTCGATTCAAATTTACATAATTTCCATTGGAATTGATCAGATTGATGCGTAACCGCAGATACTCCGCGGGATACGACAGCGCGATACGTGATAAAGGATCCTCCGAATCGATCGCGTGGATCGTCGACGCCTTATCTTTGGCGTTGATTAAAAATAATTGCGCGAACGTCGCACCGATGGAACTCGCCAAGCTTCGTATATCGATTGGGCAGGGAGACGCATGAAATACGAGATTGGAATGCAAATATCAAAATATTAGCATAAAGACAGATTCGAGCGCAGCGAAGGTAAAGAAACGGCGAACGTTTCTTTTTTCTTTTCTTCGGTTCTTGGCCAGACTCGCCGACAGTAGTAATGGATGGTCTATGTCAGACGCGAAATTCAATTTTATTCTTTGCGGTAACTACCAGCAGTATCTTTGGGGTTAGAACGGAATGATTTGAAATTTGTATTCAAAGCAAAATTTCTACCTTTCGAATATGTTTTATATCCGATTCAATTGGTTTTTCCTTCCTATCGCACGGTCGCTGATACGTTCACTCTCGGGCTCGGATGCTCGTCATTAATACGTAATTCGTTTACGCCAACAAGTACAGCCTCTATTAGCTAAATAATCGACTCCGCAAACTTGGATGCTTACCGTGACAGTGTCGAAGTTTAGCGGTGCCACGAGTTTCGGTGAAATGCTCTCGGAAGCAACGAAATAGGCGACGCATAAACCGCCGCCGTGCCGCGCGAAACAGAGACCGAGAACGGAGGTAGACAGTCCATGCACTCTGCGCACGACAAGACGAATGTCCGCTACATTAATTCTTTTTCTTTTTTTGTTCTCAGCTACGGAAGAACTCGGTAGCAGTATGAGCACCACTCTGCCGTCCGCGCCGACCGAACTCTCGCAATTCCCGAAGCTTTGCGAGCTGCGCCGAAAGTTTCCTGTTCTCTACCGCGTAGAGTTTCAGGTGAGGACAATAAATCCCTCTGTACACGCCTGCTCAAACCGAATACCTCCCTTTGCCAATTGATTCGACGTCCGCGAGGCTTGTCTCTCGCTTTCGACAATTTACGCCGAAAGAATCGACCCGATCGCTCGGGGAAGTTCCAGGAAGTCTCTCCACTCCCAAGTCTCCTACCGTCCTATCACGAACGCAGACGAATTATAACGCGGGTGAGCGTCGTATCCATTTACGTACCCTTCGAACTATCTCGCCCCTACCTACCTTCAGACCCTGGAAAGTGGTGCATCAAGGTAGCAAGACAGCCAAACGCGAGTCCAGGAGACATCCAGGAGACAAAGCGATCTCCTGAGAATAGACAGAGGAATCGGGTAACTCGGTTCGATATCGGTTTCTCATTAGACTGCCATTTCGGGGCCTGCTAGTACTGTAGAACGTGCACTCGAAACGTGGAGTCTCTCTTTTGATGTTTGGCGAACGGAGCAATTTTATCGCTAAAAGAACCTACAAAATAGCAAGCGTCGTTTCAATTATTGGTCGCAGTCCGATCAGCAGCGCAGCGACGAATCAAGAAACACGCGATACAATCGGTAAAACGAGATACAGGCCGACGATAGATCGGAAACTTGGCAGGCTCGTTAATTTTCCAGAAACGGCGTCGATAACGAAACTCTGCCAAATACAGTTGGAATAATGTTACCGGCTCAATTCCGCGCGGACCAAAATTCAATAGACGGCGACGTTGCGCGCTCAGATCCGGTCGATTTCGGGAACGAGATGTTTACCGGTGGCTGCAAAATTTAATGATTATTATTCGTACCGATGGCAACGAGAGGCCGCCAAATGTGATCGACATGAATTAAACGAAGCGACCGGCTCAACGTTTGATGCCAGAATACGTGAATTGGTAGCTCGACAAACAGATTGATTCTCGACCAAGTCGGCCACCGGCTCTCCGACGCACACAATTCACCTATCCCTCAGTGTTCGATCCGTGTTGTTGGAAACTGTTATCATCGGGAAACAGAGAACGCGATACGATCGAGGAAACTGCGATTTTTATTGTCGTATCGAATCGCTGCGGGGAAAAGTATTCTCAACGAAACTTTTGTTCGCTGTTGATATGTAACGGGAAAATGCATTCCATCGATACGTATTTGCACGCGATTTTGTTATATACAGGAATTTCTTATTTCTTATTTCTTATTTCTTATTTACAGACAGCGACACAGGTAGAAACGCACGCGTGCAGACACGCTACCAAACCGGCCAACAAGGAGAAGAATCAGAATCAGAAGTGTATTCCTTGTAAGTGTTAACAATTCAAAGTCATCGCGATAAACATCCATTACGCGAAATGATTCGATTTATTATTCTCTCTCCTGTAACTGTTTCATGGTCCCGGGACATATTATGACGTGAATTATTAGCGGACTACCCCGTGTTACGTCGAAAGGCAACGCAGCTGTTTTAATTTATCCACCGAGCGAACAATTCCGGCTGAGCGACCAGGTCTAGTTAGAAAATGCGGTTATGTTCGCACCTTTCGTTTGCGCGCAGCCGTAACAAGATGAGGATGAAAGCTGCGAGCTGCAAGAAAAATTGAGGTTTCCTTTACACACGACCGCTCTGATAAAATAACGCGCGCCCGAGATTGATACAGTTTCTCTTTTCCCGTCGGAAGTGTTCGCGTAAACGAGCTTTCCGCGAATCCCCAACCGCTTACGTTCCATTCAGTCTCGTTTCAAAGAGTATAATCGCGACGGTTTGCCGAAAAGAACTTGAAAGTAAAACGAGGACTGATTTCACGCTTTACGCCGATACTTTGCGCGTAATTAATCCTTCGACATCGCGTACCGTTGTACGAGTTTAGAGTTTCTCTGCTTCGTTATATTTGAATTAAATGCAGAATCGTATTAACAAACGTATCGGTTCACAGGCAAAATTAATATTTAATATTATAACGAGAGGTTTAGCTGTTGGAAAATTGATTTAACCGAAAGGTTTCATTGGTTGTAATATAAACAGCAACAATAAATTGTTTCCCAATCCACAGATGACTACAACAGGGTGGTCTTGGATACGATAGAAGGCGAACCTGATTCCGATTACGTTAACGCATCTTATGTAGATGTGAGTAGAACATAATTGACCCAAGGAGAACTAAAAGATTGGCAATCTAAAAACCGTCGTCATTTTTTAAACGATCGCGTCGATAAATGTTAGGAGAATCGAGCGCGTGCAGAATGCACATACTTGAACGACGAAGTTATCTTCCGAAGTAAACCGATTCTATAGACTGTAGCATATTGATGCTCGGATCAAGATCAAGGCTGCCGGTAATATCAGCTTTCGAGAGCGATTTCGCGTCAGAGATTTTGAATAATCCATAATCACGTTTCTTAAAATAGAGTGCCGAACTGTTTTCTCGATGGTCCCGAAGCGCGAAAAGTTTCTTTTAATGTCATGACGCCGGCCGAGTCCTCGATCAATGTTGTCATTATATTTCAGAGTATATTGAAACCGAACGCTTACATCGTGACACAGGGACCTATGGAAAACACCGTGACGGAATTTTGGCGCATGGTGTGGCAAGAGAGAGCTTGTTGTATCGTCATGCTTACGAAGACTTTCGATTTCATCAAGGTAAGAAATGTCGTAAAAATTTGTCTGACTAACGGACTGCAGACACGCGGATATTCACGTAGGCGTGCAAATGTTATACAATTTTATTCGACGTTCCAAACGCATAAATATTCGCCAGCTTTCGTTTTGATTTCGAACGGTATCGAAACGTCGAGTTTTATTATTCGCCGACTTTATCGCATAGCGCTGCGCATTCGTTTCCATAGATTTACGCTCGCTCGAACGTTTCCCGCGTGTATTCGCGTTTCATCGATCCTCGAACACGTGTAAGCTATTTTCTTACCGAGTATTCGCATCTATCGAATGATAACGAGCGCCGCGCCGCGCCGCGCCGTTCGAATCGATTTCAGGTGATGTGCGTCCAATATTGGCCGGCGAGCAAAGACAAGGACGAAGAGTACGGAGGCATCGGAGTTTCCGTGCTGAAGGAGGAGGAACTCGCCAATTTCCACATACGAACGATAAGGCTCTACAAGAAGAACGAGAGCGACGTGAGTGTACTTCCTCTTGTACCGTATTCCACAGATTCGTGTCGGCGCGGCCGATGCGATCAAACGACGATAAAGAAACGGCAAAATTCGAAAATACGATAATCGATGAGGGAAATTTTCATCCATATTATAGGAAGGATAGCGCGGTAATTTCCAGCACGGTAAGAAAGTCTCGGGCAGCTGGTAGTAACCTGCGGGAACTCGAAACTTTGGTCGCAAACTACAAGTAGATTCCGCTAAGGTTCCAGCAAGACTGAATTCGGGAATGAAAGAACAGGAGGTATCGCGAGAGTTGGCAAAAAGTTGACGGAATTAATTATAGGGGAAGTAGTCCGTACTAGTTTGGTCGTTTCGAAACTGGGTGAATGCGAAACGATACGGATGAGAGATAGAAACCGAGGAGACGATGAGTTTACTCAAACAGCAGTTACGTAAGACTTAATTTTATCAACGGCCTGGAAATGGAATGAAAATAGGAAGATCTCTCGAATTCCATCGCGATTGTTTCTTTGCTTTAGCACCTACTCTAGTATGTATATTGACTACTCTACACAAATTTTCTCAAAAGAAACCATTTATCAGATTTCGTGTATTTTATGATCGCGTAACAAGTATTTTCTGCGTTGTTCTTTATAATTTTTCTTCAAAGTATAGTTACTTGAATCAATTGTAAGAAAGCGAGTACATGTATGCAACCACTCGAACAGCGTGATTCACCCTGTATACCGTTAGGTAACTCGGGCTGTGCACGTCTTTGACCACGTTTGAAGATTACAAGCGGGCACATAGACAATGGCTCGTAAGGGAACTTGGTCAACTGTCAGACGATGACTTTGATGAAACTTTGCACCTATGCTCTTTAATCGAACCTAAGAACTATGCCCCGTATCGTCGCTTTCCACTTGTATCGAATTCGCTCGTTTTATTTACGACTAGATACCTCTTAAATTGCAAAGGATAGTAGAAAACGATTCGAACGAACGATGTACCATAGGTTTACAAGTAAGACTAAATGTACGTGAAACGCTATAAACTGCGTCTCGAATGTCTCTGTAGACAGTTCCTTAGCTGTACGCGCGTCAGTACAGGCAAAATGACTATAGAAAACTCAAACAAGATCTTTACAGAGATCGTCGACGATGCGTTGCGAGATTTTGAAAAGCAAAGTGCAAAGCATAACGCGCAACAGAAGTTGCGCTCGTTAAGGTACATCTTTCGTGGCAGTTAAACGGGAAGAGACCATCGCGTCGCGTCGAGCAAGACTGTTAAAGCATCGGATACATGAAAGCGATTCATCGTAGATGCAACGTTCCTTTATGCAAAACGACAAACTCTCGCTCAAGCAGTTTAACTTTAACAACTTCATTTTTGAGGCTGCAGTTGGTTACACGTGATAATTCTCTCCAAGTACATGTAGCGATAGAATTGGAATCATTCTAAGAAACTGAACGAAAATTTATCCGCGCATGGACAGGAAATTGCTGCGATTACGTTGAAAATTATACTTGAAAATCGTAACACGACCGTGTTCGCGTGCAATTGCAGGAAGTAACGGAAGAAAGAACGTTGTTACAATTCCATTACACCGAGTGGCATTCGCACACGTGTCCGTTCGGAAACGCGGTCTTGGAATTTCGTCGACGAGTCAGGGCTGTAGTCGGGTCCACCATAAAGAACGAATCCGGTCCCATGGTCGTCCATTGCAAGTAAGTATCTCCCAAAGAAACTTAGAAATTATTTCGAATCGATTCAAACGATATATACGTACGTACTTTGTTAAAAAAAGCGACGGTGGTGGAAGATCCGGAGTGTATCTCGCGATAGACGCAAACATGGAGCTGTCGGAAGAGGAAGACGCTTTCGACGTATTTGGCTACTTGAAAAAGTTGCGGCAAAGTAGAAGAGGACTTATCGAGAACTTGGTAAATTTCGCGAATCGATTCTTATCGCGTCCCTTTTTATTGCGATTCGAAGAGGAGACGAGAGAGAGAGTTGGACGTGACTGCGATTGAAAGTATCGCAAATATGTTGACGATTGCTTTTCGTTTACTGCCAGGAGCAGTACAAATTCGTATACGACACGCTAGAGGAATTCGTGGTGTGCGGTGCCTCGTGGTTTCCGGTTTCGGAGCTGTCGCTACGTCTGAAGCAAAAGAGTGTAAAAAATCCAATAACTAAGATGAACGAGTATCAACGGGAATATCAGCAAATTTGTAAGCAAACGCCGCGTTTTACGATCGGTGATTGCGCCGGCGGACACAGGGCTGACAATAGAGAGAAGAACAGAGACGTTCTAGTAGTACCACGTAAGTTTACGCCGACGCGACAGAGAACGCTTATCAAAATTGTACCATAAAATGGATATTCGTACCGTTGCGTAAAGTTTACGGTGCTACTTTATCGGTACTACTCAATCCTATCCAATCGTATCTTTACTCACGAATTAATACTTTAATGGTTTAGCCGACAATTTTCGTCCGTACCTCACCAGTTTCCAGGGGAACAGTTTCACGGACTACATAAACGCCGTGTTCGTGGACGTGAGTACTATTGTAAATCTACTCTTTACACGACTACCTAATCGAAAATGTTACATCTCGCGCGCGATTCAAAGTCGTAATTTTTGGTATTATTGTAGAAACGGTAGACTTTTAGCTCTTGCGCTGCTCGCTCACGTCGCTGTTTATGTCCCACGGTCTCGTAGCGAGGTGTCCATTCTAAAAGTACGTTTTCAACAGGGCTACACGAAGCCAAGGGAATATATCGTAACGGAATGGCCTCTTCGGCACACGTGCGGTGAGTTCTGGTCGTTGGTTTACGACTACGAGTGCGCAGCTGTAGTGGTGTTATGTGTGCCACCCCCGGGCTCCACGAATTTCCCAAGTTTTTGGCCCGAGGGGAAGCACTCTAAGAAATACGGTCCCGTATTTACGATTGATCACATCAGCCACAATCACTATACGAACATCAAGACTTGGGTGAGAAGCGTCGCGAGTTCTATATATACATATACATATACCGCTCTCGTCGTTCTTTCGTAGATCAGTAAAAAATGATTATTGGGTTACTTTTGCAGATTTTTAGAATAAACAAAAAGATCGTGTCGCTGACCGAGCTGATGGCGGGTGTGAAAGCTCCACCCAAGACCGTCCAGCTGTTTCAGCTGACTTGCTGGCCGATGGGACACAAAGTTCCTACGTCGACCAACAGCCTGGTGGAGCTGATGAACATGGTCGAGAGATGGAGGCAACGAACGGATTACGGGCCAGTCGCCGTGGTCTCTCCCGACGGTAGAAGTCGGTGCGGTGTTTATTGCGCCGCGAACGCGTGTATAGAACAGGTGATACAGCACGGCGAAGTGGATATATTCCAAGCGGTTAAAACTGTACGCAGACATAGGCCTCAGCTCGTGGAGAACATGGTACGTAGGCGATGGTAATCGTTTTTATCCTATCGGAGCAACTCTCGATCGTTTCCCTTACGCTGTGTTCTCTTTAGACCGAGTACAAGTACTGCTACGACTTGGTGTTGCACTACGTGCTACACTATCTCAACAAAGACATGAACGAAAAGAAGTGAGAAAGCGAGTTGAGGGACGAGCTGTGGTTTATCGAGTTCGGTCGTGGGGCGGCATTGCCGCTGACGCCGGAGGAAGCCCCGGTGGACGGTGAGCCGATGGTACCATGCGCTCAAGGTCGCGTGATTGTAGAGACAGCGAGACCGGCTCCGCCGTTTTTCGCCACATGCACCAGATACCGTAGAGCGGTGACCAGTACGCCGAGCGACATAGCGGCGAGCGTCGCGGGAACGACGTCGTCGAGTGTCACGCAACTGGACCAGCAGTCGACGTCTTCCAGCGGCAAAGGTGCCATCGGCAAGAACCCGGCGATTCCACCGTACATTTCCGCAGCCAGGCCGGAGGACCTCGGCGTCACACCCTGGTACTTGGAGGATTACCCTACCATAGACTCCTCGCCAGGGCCTACGGGCGATCGGAGCTCGTATCCCTCCTACTTGTACACCGACGCGGAAGTCAACAGCAAGCCAGACATGATCTCCACCAGAAACAGCAGCCTCGACAGCGAGCTTCCGCGTCCGCCTTCTTCCATCACCGCTATCCCCAGAAAGGCCTACATGGATCTGAGAGAGGCCATCGCTTTGCTGGACGAAACTTGCCCCAATCAGGAAGTCAGTCCGTCCCTGACACCGAGAACTCCGTTGACGCCGCACCCGAGAAACAAGAGAGCACGATCAAAGAGCAGCGACAACTCCTCCAATTACAGCAACGACCGTCTCAGCGATCGATCGTTCGAGAACGCGCGTACCCAAGACAAAGATAAAAAACGACCGTTTCTGAAGAAGATCGGTATATCGAAAACGGAGGACAAGCCCTTCTTAGCGAAGATAGCGCCAAGGATAATAGGCAAGCCGTACTTGGAGAAAATCGGGCCCAGCAGAGCCGTCGAGAGGCCTTTCTTGGAGAAAATCGGTTCGTCGAAAACTTTGGACAAGTTCATTTTCGACATTCCGCGTTACAAGCAGAAGAACGCGGTCAAAAACGAACCGTGCAAAGACGAACCAACGAACAAGATCCCCGAGGCGAAGAAACCGGAAGAACGCAGGGCTCTGACGACCGTTGAATCGTTCGCGGCCGAGAGGAGACGTTCCGGCAAGGGTCATCTCCTCAAGATGTATTCGTTCGAGACGGAAGATTTGGAATCGAGCGTGCAAACGAAAGATAATCGAGATCCGCTGCGCGGGGCCTCTTTGGACGACGTGTTGGATTCGGGCCCGTGCTCTTTACCGTTGGAAACCATCGCGGACGAAACATCGAAGCCAGAAACGAAAGAACGATTCGCGAACGGTGCCGAATTGCTCAAGTGTCGCGTCACGACCAGCGAAGAGATTATATTTTCCAACGCCAGCAGCTTCGGCTCGGACAAGGAACCAAACAGTTGGGGCAATTCGCCCAAGAAAAAGTGGTACTTGACGAAAGGTGCGACCACACCAACGACACCGACTCGACGTAAAGTTGTTCAGACCTCTCAAGATAAAAAACCAAGCGTCGACAGCATTGCCAATTCCCCAACGAAACGTCCAATTTCTACCGTCTTACCGGATCGTTCGGACGATTCGCAGCTCGACTCTCCGGAGAAGAATGTTTATTCACCGACGAAAACGAGGAGACAAACCTACGAGGATATATTGGAGAGAAACGGAAAGGACGCGGACATAGCGGATAAATCGACGAAACAGGCGCAATTCGAGAGACGAGGTATCTCGTCGGACAACCTTCTGTCGAAAGATCGTTCTCTCGCATGTTTCGGTTACCACGACAAAGATCGGATCGACGGTACGAGGGAGGCGTCGTCCGTCGATTCCTTGGCTCACCGCGGAGCTCAGGGTTACACCAAAGAGACGTTTAAGCAGCTCCAGGATATATTTAAACACCACGAGGTACCCGTGGAAACGTACGCGGATTTCAAGAAGCGTACACGAGGTTGCGTTCAAAGCGCGATCGCCAGGCAACAAGAGCTATCGAGGGTGAGTGCTCGCAACGAAGACTCCGATGATAGGAAGACGAACGAAACGACACGAGCGATTTCAGCGACGGTTGAAACGGAATCGTTGGTCGACAAGAAGAGCGAACCCGTCCGTGGAGGCACGGTAAGATCCGTGCTCAAGAAGCAGCAAGGTGTCGATCATCACAGCGATCAGGAATTGGATTCGAACGCGTCCATAAGACGTCTTAAAAGACGAATCTTCCACGAACCCTCTCAGGAGACCATGGACCTGTTGACGGAGTTGCGAAAGGTGAAAAGTCAATTGAGAACTCCGTCGTGGGAGAAGGACCTCGAACTGGAGGCGAAACCTGCCCGACACCCGAAACGTATTTTGTTAACCGATAAGGAGTTCTGTCTCTCCGTCGAGCGGGAAAATAGCATTCGTCGTCCGTCCAGAGTACTCGATTCGTTGGAAAAGACGGAAGAGGGATGTTTAGACGGAAAGCAAGAGAACGAGAAGAAGACGAAAGCGAATGGGTCCGACAAGAAGGTTCCCGGGCCAGCTCTGTTCGAGAAGAAATGTCTCTCGTTGGACTTTGTGGACGAGGAGAAACCTCACAGGCCGGAGGCTAGGGCCATCTCGCTGGCCTCTGCTAGAAATTTGGAGAAGGCTGGAGAAATGGTAGATTACGCAGATTTCGCGTTGATTTGCGACTCGAAGAGCTACTCGTCGGACGTGTTCAACACTCCTTCCAAGGAGACCAACGAAAAGGAGCGCAACGACGATCCAGAGAAAGATATCCCGAAACAGATGAATCAGAATCACTGCACGGAAGTTGACATTACCATTCCCATAGATCAAAAGGTGACCTGTTCGAAAGGTAACGTTCACGTTCAAAGTAGAACGAGCGATGTCTACGAGATAATATCCCCGAGAACGCCTTTCCGAGTGAAAAAGCGACTCGGAAAGATTTCCGTCGAGGACATTGTCAAGCCGGAGACTTTCACCCTAGGTTCTAAGGTCGACTGCCGATCAGCCGTTACGCAGAAACGGACCAAGTGCTTCCCTTTATAACGCACGTCGACCTGCCCGTGGGCGAAACGCTCTCCGTGACGCGACGTCAATCCGTATTCGTTCCGAAACAAAATTCCACGCGAAATTAACGACAAAATTTCTCGTCCATGTTGGTGTTAACTCTTTCGACGAGGGTGTCGCCTGAAACGAACAATCGGAAGTAAAATTGGAAGAAATCGTAGGTATACGCGATACGTCGAAAGATTTTCGGTCAGAACGTAAATATAAAAGGACGGAAATTTGGTCTTGGGGATAATCGCGGGCATTCGTTTAATTAAACAGACCGGACCGCCAAGGTTTCATTTTCAAGAGAACATGCATTCGAGTCAAGCTTATTTTCGAACGAACCGCGGTGAATGAAACGACGCAACGGTATGCGCATAGTATAAAATATTTTTACTCGATTTACTTCTCTGTCACGTGAACAATGAAAGCACGACCAAGGGTTCTTTCTTCTTTCCAACGTTATCGAACAAAGATAGGAAAAACGACCAGCGAAGCTCCCTTGAATTTCGATTTTGGAAGCTCTTCTCCAAGATCGTCGTTGTTGCTTTTGAAAAGAGAAGAGAGGACAAGGTTTCGACAGAGTAGCTCGACGCGCGTTCTACTCGCAGGTATATTCTAAAACGTATCCCGACCACTTTTTAATCGACGTTACGCGATAGGAAACGGCTCGATGAACCTCGATGGCCATTTAACCCCTTGACGCGTGACTAGGACACCCGCGGTCCCAAACGAGACGATATCGTATACGGCAAGGGGTTGATAAAGTTCACGCGGTTCGTTTTCTCGCGCGACCTCTCCGTCGAGCAGTGCCTTGTTCGTGGATATATTTATTTAAAGGAGATAAAGTGAAACAAATGTCCTATCAAAGATATTATTAAAATTCCGACCGAGGGCCGGAATATTCTGAATGGGTCCACGGAGTTGCGCTTTCGACGATACGACTGACGACGATCTGGTCTTTGAAGAAGGCCGTTTCGTACGGTTTCGAACACCGTTCCCACGACCACGTCACACTCCATCCCGCGATCGCGATCGTACAGACCAGAGACACGCATTTTTACTCTTGTACGCTCCTCGGTTTACGCAGTCGAACTCTCTCGCGATTTCCTTCGTCTGTCCCTCGATTTCCCGACGACGCGCGACGGTCACTCTCGACTTTCCAATTACGCGAGAAACTACGAAACCCTCGAACATTTCTCCGGTTTAACGAGTTCTCGGCCTGGTGCATCGAGGAATGGATCAAAGAGATGATCGTGAAAGATATATACATATATATATATATACAAGCTCACGAGAGTGCAACTCCCACGCTTGCCAAGCCTATTCCCTGTACGGCGAAGCGCGTGACGTTTTAACGACACAAACGTTAATATACATACATATATATATATATATATTAAAGATAACAGATTGTTGCGTTCCTCTTATAATTTTTTTAGGGTTAGATAGGATCGACAACGCACTTAATGGTTAAAATAATACGGAAAGTAAAGGTAAATGTAGATGCGTATACATATATATATATATATAATATACAGAATATCTGGCAAGTTTCCGAGACAACTTTGCCGGTAGGTATATTCTATGGATGCAAATAAGACGAGAACGTTACGTAAACCTACTTGTTACGACAACTTTACACAGAATGTGGACAATTTTCTATCGAACAAAACACAATTCCCCAACGCCAGAGCTTTTAAAATACGGTATCATTTTCGTAAGCATATTTCTATAAAATACTTGAGCCGATTCGTGACTCTAGAAGGCTTAGAAAGTTTGCACGGAAACTCGTTGGATATCCCGTAGAGAAATATAACATGTAACAAAAAAGTACATGCTATCGTTACTCCGATAAAATATTTGTACGTATTCTATGACTATTAGAGACTAAAGCAAGTTGGTATATGTAATATAATATATATTATATTATGTATATTTATTTATACGTAAATACGCGTATACTCGATGACAAGTACGCAAGCGTGTGTGTACCTAAGTGTATAGGTATACCGTACGGATCCTATAATTGACGAAATGTGCCAAACAAAGATACGATTTATTGTATGTTATCGAGTTACTTTTGTTGTAAGGTATGCATCGTGACCAAAGAGTACGAGGTGGAATTTATACAGCGTACTTTTTGAACACTTATATAAAAACGTATTTGTACCGAGGGTTGAGACAGGTCTCTAACGGCCCGAATCGATCACGCGAATCTTCGTAAACTTTTCAGTCTCCGTAGACGTCGAGTTGCTTTTGATACCGAGAAGAAACGTCAAATACAGAGATAACTTTTCGATGGAACAAATCTTAACGCTTTATCTAACCCTGGCCTGTTTATAGGCTGTTTGATTTCAATGTCTACTCGGGATGTTCGTTTTCCGAGGAAACAATGTTTTTGCAACATCGATTCGAGGTGTTATAGATTTCTAAAAACGCTCTATGTATGCGTGCACGTTCGACCGTGTTCACGCCTAGATATTTGTATGCGTGTTGCACGTACACGCGACTTGTCCATTGCGCAGGCGAAATCGCGTGTGCAAATTCGGTGCGTACATTCGTGTAGGTATATAAATAGACGTTATTTATGTGTAATTTTACGCATACACTAACCGACGAAACGCTATCGATATCGCACGCGTGTTCGGAAATGACAATTTACGAAGGATCACGAGGAAGATCCGCTCGTCGACGTCGAGACTCGTTAGTTCAGTGATCTGTTCCTGTCGAAAACTGACAATTTTATTTATAACAGAAAGGAGACCATCGCGTACAACCTTTCGTTTTAACACAGTGCCAAGTTGCGAATTTACAAACATAAACTTAAAAAAGAAAAGGTAGATTTAAAAAAAAAGAAAATTGTAAAGTAGAAAGAGTATTTCGTGATCCTTTACTTTGGAACTCCGTGGAACGCGTTGCGGTATTCGGTCGGTGAAGTGCAATCAAAAATATGGTGAGGCAGGGTTCGAATTCTAATCCGCAAGGTAAATCGTCCACTCGTTCTTAACTTAAAAAGAAGAGAAAACAAATGGAAGCAACCTCTTATCGCTGCAGCCATCCGTCCACCTTTTCGGCTGTCCATGCTCGCCATCTCGCATACTCGTGATAAAAGGAAGCGTTATTCTCATCTACCGAATTAATATCGTGCATTTGGAAGTGTTAAACTATCTTTCTTTCTCGCTGGCGAGATTTTAGTGGCCGAGTACGAATCCCCTGACGTCCATTCGTTACGGTAGCAAGCCGATATTTTAGAGTTTTATTCCTTACTAGAGAAACATAACTATACAAGTTCCATATTCTTGTGGCGTTTTTCGAATTTAAGAGGATTTTAAAGATTTTACTGGTCAATCGATCGTAAGACGTTTTACTGAAAGTTTTATTTCACACAAACGGAAAGGGTACAGTCGAATAAGGGGGTCAAAAGTATTTTTTCATTTCTTTAACGATGGCGTACCGACGCTTTTCACCCCTCTTTGATACCTTTTCTACTTAGTCGTTTAAGTTATTAATTTCAATCAGCCGATCGAAATTCGAGAAGAAATCGTTTTAAAGCAGCTGAGATCTTTTAGTAACAGTCACGTATATTTGAACAAGTTTTATGGGAAGACTACAATCAAAAAATGAATGTAAATAAGTCACCAAAAGCTTGAAAAGAGTACTCTCAAATTATAACTTATAGCACGAACACGGAAATTTTTGAAAAATAAAATGAAAGATCAAAACGCGAAGCAAGGAGAGCACTCTTATCACGAACAGTATGACGGAATAAATTTCTAAAATTAGGAGGTAAAAAGAGGCTCTCTTGTTTCTCAATTTCTCATTCATATTCTCTTTCGTCCGGAAAGTATGAAGTGACCGCGAATGTTGTTGAGAACGAGTTCCAAATGCTGTCCATTTAACGAGCTGAACTTAAGGCGAGCGAATGAGCAACGTTTTGTAAATTGTGTGATAAGCGACTAAAATAAAACACGATGTGGTACGTTTTGTGTAACATTGGTACATTGTTGTAAATAATAAATAGATCGTATGTTGTATTGAAATCATTTATTTTCCTCGCCATATACATATCCATATAATTAGTAGTATTATATATATATGCGGCAACGTCGATCTGAAAATAGAACTGTCAAACTTACCTGCCGTTACCGCATAACAAGTGCACCTCTGCGCCTACGAGATGATAACCGAACCGACAAACCGGTTAGCA